>NC_041398.2:18423215-18491212 GCF_900747795.2 Erpetoichthys calabaricus | reverse complement strand
TGACGGGCAGGAAAAACCAACAGCAAACAAAACCCAAAGGAAGAGACAAAATCATAAAGAGGAAAAGAAGCAAGGATCAAAAATGAAGAATCACATAATAGATTTCTTTAATGGTGTCCACAAAGTTGGACAGAGAGTTATTTATGATTAAAGTAAATTATGTATTTTATACAGTTATGGTAATGACAACAGCCGGGGCCATGCTACTAGAAACCTTCTGTTGCAGTTAGCAATGAAGCCACGGAATGGCGGCACTGTTAGCAAAATGTAAGTAGTATTGTGATAAAATAGAAATAATCGCATTATTTACTTTTAATTAATTGTTATCCGTATTCAAGATACAGCCAAAAAAAGAAGCTGCAACTTCTGCCCCAGGTGTGGTGACCCAATGTCACTCCTCCTGATTAGTTTGCCCTCCTCACAATGGCTGACTGGCCACACACATGAATGCTGTTTATAAGGACTGCCCTGGGCTCTGATGTGATGAGGAGTGATTGGTGTTTTACACAGATGGTCTTAGAGAAAATGGGATTCTTAAAATGGGTCACATCTCTCTGTACAACCAACACTCTGGAAAAGATAAGTTAGAAGATAGATTAATTTGTTACTCAGAAGATATCAACAAAAGAGTGCAACAACACAGGCAGTTAGGGGTAAAAGAAATCAACGTTGTTAAACATTGATAAATTAGAATATTTTCTTAGTTTAAAATACTGTGATGTTTAACTGACAAATGAGCAGAACCCACGATTCTCAGTATGCAATGGTGTGATGCATCGACTGCCCTGGATGCATTTTAAATACAAATAGATTTTCAATTATAAGGTATCTGATGCAATGTCATATATTGATTTCTTTATCCGTCCACTCCTTGTTCATAAATAATTCGCAAACATTAAATGTGAAATAGAACAGAATGTTGACATTTGAATGACTACATAACTGATGGAAGGTTTCGTTTTATTTCCTATAATTTGAAGTTCTAATGAAACATTCTGGACACTTTGTTAAATTCTAAAGCCACAGGCAGAAATGCTTGTGCTGATTTAATTAGTCAAATATTAGCTTAAAGAAACATAACTGGTATATGTAGAAAGCTTTTGGATAACAAGATATGTTAGTATGTACATTTCAAGAGAATTCCTGCTGATAAAAGTAACATTTGAAATAAGTTTAGGAACTTTATGTGGGAAATGATAAAATATATTTTATATTAATTACCCCGCTAGCCTTAGAGAAAGTGAAATATGAATTTCTTTTGTAAATGAGTTAAAATCAGAGACTGCACATATTTGAAGAATATTATGAAATTAGGAAAAGGGAATGTGAAGCCTCTCTGCTTTAGTTCAGTTTTGTTCTCCTCTCTAACACAATTAGGAATTCACCAGTCCAGAGTGTGGAATTCTTCCTTGACTTCTGCTTGCTGTGCTGACTGAGTGAACACTGGCGCTGCATTGCCATCCATTAATGGGTACAGTGAACAGAGAGACAAACTAATTTATAATATTCTTAATTTCTAATGGAGCCATCATAGAACGTGGCTCTTTACCTAATAAACTTCACACCACTCCGCCTTCTCTCTTTTCTTGTTTTTGTGGTTTCCCATTCCTGGACGTATTTGTGTTTTCAGTAAGAGACTTACAGTATGACATTCGGCTCTTAATCAAGTTGTTATATTTACACGATTGGTTTTTAGGGTTCTTACTGCCTGATACTGTACCAACTTGCTCCATATTTCCTCTAAAAATAAAATAGTAATAGAAAAACTAACATAAGTGTCAATGGGGGGGATTTTAGGATGAGCTACAGTAAATTAATTTTAATTTTAGTTTTTGAGGCTAAGCAGCAAAGATTATGTACTGAAGGGCCTGTGTCTCTTCGGAGAATCCTTGGGTACTGCTGGTTTGACTTTGTGTTGAATGAGCATTTGCTCATGGAGTCCTGAATGAGACACATGACCTGCACTGCGAGGGAGCGTCAGTTACAATAGTACAGACATGTGGGGCGATTCCTCAAAGTTGATCCTCATTGTTGAGGATCCAAGCGGCGGGACCAGGCCAAGGGGACACCCACGTAACACCTGGCTGTGGCAGATAGAGGGTCACTTCCAGGATGGTGAGCCTGGACCACGTGTCTGACTGTGGGTTAACTAACAAGAATCCCGAGTTATTTCGTTGTGTGGTGGGTGCGGCAACACGCTGTACCAGTGCATACACTCCAACCTGACCTGACCGCTTATGTGCCAAAAATTTGAATATTGTGAAACCAATTGAATGCTTTTCCCTTGGTATATGTTAAGATTTACTTTATTTTTGTGATGATTTGCCTGATACAATGGATATGATTTTAATTGAGTGGACTTTGCAACAACAGCCAAATTGTATACAGTGATCCCTCGCTATATCGCGCTTCGCCTTTCGCGGCTTCACTCCATCGCGGATTTTATATGTAAGCATATTTAAATATATATCGCAGATTTTTCGCTGCTTCGCGGGTTTCTGCGGACAATAGGTCTTTTAATTTCTGGTACATGCTTCCTCAGTTGGTTTGCCCAGTTGATTTCATACAAGGGACGCTATTGGCAGATGGCTGAGAAGCTATCCAGCTTACTTTCTCTCTCTCTCTTCTCTCTCTCTCTCTCTCTCTCTCTTCTCTCTTGCGCTGACGTAGGGGGGTGTGAGCAGGGGGGCTGTGTGCAGTTGCTTCCTGAAGGACATGCTGCACGGAGCTTCGCATACTTAAAAGCTCAAAGGGCACGTATTGATTTTTTTTATCTGTCTCTCGCTATCTCTCTCTATCTCTCTCTCTCTGTCTTCCTGCTCCTGACAGAGGGGGTGTGAGCTGCCGCCTTCAACAGCTTTGTACCGGCGGTGCTTCGCATACTTAAAAGCCAAAAAAGCCGTATTGATTTTTTTTTGACTGCTTGCTTTGCACTCCTTTGAAAAGGAAGATATGTTTGCATTCTTTTAATTGTGAGACAGAACTGTCATCTCTGTCTTGTCATGGAGCACAGTTTAAACTTTTGAAAAAGAGACAAATGTTTGTTTGCAGTGTTTGAATAACGTTCCTGTCTCTCTACAACCTCCTGTGTTTCTGCGCAAATCTGTGACCGAAGCATGACATTCTAAAAATAACCATATAAACATATGGTTTCTACTTCGCGGATTTTCCTATTTCGCGGGTGGCTCTGGAACGCAACCCCCGCGATGGAGGAGGGATTACTATATAACGGAATTGATCTTCATTTAAGAATTTATTTTGAGTATAACAGACAAATTGAAATGAGAGTTGAAGATTGCGCTTACCACCATTTCAGAATTCATAGTTGAATGTTAAAAAAGAAATTTCCCAAAAGACAAGCAGAGACTAAATAAAATGACCATTTGTTTTATTGCCAGCATTACTGTTAATAAGAGGTGCCCCTAACGAAACAGGCCTAACACCTCATGAGACATTATTTTTGTTATCCATAAGTAACAAAGTATTGCAATACTGACTGATATTGAGCTAAACCTTTGTACCTGCAGGTAAAAACTGTGTTTCCTAGCACATCAGAGATAATAGCACTTGAATTTGAACCTGGAAATTGGGCTGCAGACAAATAAATCATCCGACTCCAAGGGGAAACCAGACTTGTTAGGCTGGGTCCAAACCACAGATCAGGCCATTTACCAGTTGACAACTGGACTTCCGTTATTACAACGTACTTAAGTTCCAGTCCAAGGGATCACAATGGGTCTGTGCCGCTAACAACTCAACTGTGCTGGTGACCGTGTATGCCAAAAGTTAATTGTGGGTCCTGAATTGTAGATGGCACATCGGATCAAGAGTTTTAGATAGTAACATCCTTTGCTTTGGGGTTGTGGACCCCAAGACCTGATTTTCATATTAAACCTCCATTATAGAAGAAATTTTTGTCACATTCTAATATCTGTTTTTCTACAGCAACATCTTTCAAAAAGGATTTGAACCGTGGCATGATCACTGATACATGAAGAAAGGTTAATTATCTGTAGGCACAAATAAGCAACATGTATTTATTAAATATTTGTAACTATTGTTTTATTAATGGAAATACTGTAGAATTATTATGAATTTAAATTGTTTTGGGTTTAACCTGTGCAACAATTCGGATCGTATAGCTTAGAAAATGTGACTACTAAAACATGGTGAGCACTTACAGATAGATGTTTTAATGGGCCGAAAAGACAAGTTACCTTTAAGGACTGATGTTTGTTTATTACACTAGAGACTATCATCACATTGGCACTTAAACATTAGCAATTATCAGTTATTGACTTTAAAACTTAACATTAAGGGAGGTTTATTAATTGAGAAGAAGGATACTAAACTTATGGGATGGTATACAACAAGTGTTTTGGGAATAGGGGTACTCAGGTCAAAATTTCTAAATCTATTAGTATAGATAGAGATATAGTTTAAACTAGCAGCTGCTGGTGGTAATATATGACAAATAATGAATACTGTGGCTTTTTGGGCATAAGTAACTTAGAAGAGAGCCAACAAAGTACTAATTGGACACGACAGAGATGGAATAACCTATCCAAAGAGTGGGTGCGTGTGCAGTTTGTGAATTGGACAGCCCAGATACAAGACAAGGATTCCAGCTGGTGGCAGAAGATGTTTAACATCAATAAGAAGCTTGGGTATAACCCTTACAATTTAAGTGTGACCTTGGAAAACAGCCAGTGACTTGCGTTAATGGGAGTAGTGCTAATGTCTAATGAAGGGAGGGCTGACACCTACTTTCAGCAAGATAACTATTCGCTTTATTTGTCAGCAAGATAACTGCAAAGGTGGTAACCTAGTCTAAGAGCACAGCTAGATTTCAATTAGGGCAACTTTGTGGATGACAGCATGAGGTTGTGAGCATGCTTGTTGCTATAAGGACTCTATTTCTGGTCACTGTTGTACACATCATTGGAAACATAAACTAGTAAGTTTGGAAGTTCTTAAATGAAGTAAATGCTTGTGCTGTCTGTGTCGCTATCAATGATAACATTAAATGTTCTGATCATAAATGAAATTCAGTGCTAGGTACATTTTTGTGAGTTTAACATAGCTAATGTTTATTGGATAAGAAAGAAATCAAATACTTATTTTTAGAAAAAGGAAAACTATGACATTGATTAAGTGGTTATTTACAATGTATTTGGTGCTGTTACAGTGCTTTGATGTAATCAGTGTAGTAAATTATTTAAATTCATTGGTTGGTACAGCATACGTCAACACATCCCATTTTTAACCATCTTTCAACAGGTGAACATGGCAGCGCCTAGTTTACCTTGAAGGTCTTTCACATAAAAGACTGCAGATTTCTAAAGTTTGGGAGTACTTTAAACTAAAGCCAAATGACACTGTGTTCTGTACACTCTGTAAATGTGAAATGGCGTATCATAACAGCTATACAGGAGTGCCTAAGACAGAAGCATTCCAGAGTTTTCTGTAAAGACAGCTCCCAGACAGCGGTGAAAGTTCTAATTACTTTTGTTCGTTCTGTTTGGTAAATCACTGCATTCTACAAATCATTTAACTTTCTGAGCGCTGAACTTCATAAAGGACCCGTCACCCCCGACAATAATGCAGTAGAAGGCAAGTGCTGAATAACAAGACTTTTAAATTTTTCTCAGAGGAAGCTTATAATTAGTAAAAAAGATATGATCTAAAAGTAAAATACGTTGTGACAGGAACAGTGCAGAGTAAGCAGGACAACATTGTTTGCTTGTGATTATAGTGAGGTTTACAATACGTTACTTTACTCCCACTTTATTTTAGTTTGTTTTTTTGCCTAAGTTTTTGTTATATAATCTGAATTGTTAGTTGAATTGATAAGTTGTGTTCAAGTGTTACTGAAACTGATCTTCACACCAATGTTGGACTGATAAACAGACTGTTCGTGTGTTATTGAAATCTGATTCAAACAAACTCCACTGGTACTTGATCTTACGTATTTGCAATTATGTTGTATTGCTAAGCAGATCAGATCTGTAATATCAGATTCAAATTGCACTACTTTTATAATCAAATGTTTATTCATGAACTGACACTGCTCAACAAAGTTTTTGCTTCTTGAACACTGTTGGGTGTTTCTTATAGATTTTTGGGTGCTGATCATGAATATCACATCACAATTTACCCAGCACATACCATTTCAGTTTTGTCATGATTTGTTCTTCTATTTGTATCCAAACATTTTTGCTCCTGTAAGTGACTTATCAACAATGGTTTGTGCAGCCTGGGCATGTCCAGGTATGGGATCAGGTGAGGTTGGAAGCTGTTCTGTGGAAGTTGACATCCTGGGCAGGTGTGAACGAGCTTGACGCTGTCTCAGCGTTATATAAAGGTGGCTTGCATACACTGATCCTGCTCATTTGGTTCATATAGATACTCTGTGTGTATGTAGAGTATCAGTATAATATCTGTAGCAATATAACAGTACGTAAGCTTGAGGCTATAGATGTTTTGGTGTCAGCCGATATGTCTCGTCAATGTCGTAACAGCCGCGATACATTCTGCTATATCTGTGGTGAATATACACTTGCTCCTTGGGGACGTTGGATGACTGCTCTTGTGAAGAAAGCTTATCATCTGTATTTCGGCTGGTGATCAAGACAAGGAATGGGCGCCTCACATTAGCTGTGCAACATGTGCTGTCAGTCTGAGAGCCTGGCTCAGAGGCACTCGAAAGACGATGTCGTTTTCTGTTCCGATGATATGGCGAGAACAGAAAGACCATGTGACGGACTGTTACTTCTGTTTGACTAATGTGTCTGGTTTCAGTAACAAGAAGTCAATTGAAAGTCCTAATCTGCCTTCAGCAATGAGACCCGTGCCACATGATGACAGTCTTCCAATTCCGAAACCACCAGAGGATTGGACCTTAGACAAACCAGATGAAGAAATTGCAGTGCAGGGTACTGACAGTGACATTGACCCGGATTTTGAACCGTGCTCATCAGGCGATCTACATCTGGTAACACAGTCCGAACTGAATGATTTGGTCAGAGATTTGGGTCTGTCAAAAGCAAAAGCCGAGCTGCTGGGTTCGAGATTGCAGGAATGGTGTTTGCTGTCACCAGGTATGAAAATGTCTGTGTTTCGAGGCCGACATCATGATATAACCACATTTTTTGCACCAAGCCGTGCACAAGTCGACAGTCTCTGTTTCTGTTGTGACATTGAAGGATTGTTCTCGGCCTTGGGTTGTGATCACAACCCGGAAGAGTGGCGTCTCCTCATTGATTCGTCAATGTTAAACTTGAAAGCTGTTCTGCTACACAATGGCAACGTTTATCCTTCAGTACCTGTTGGCTATGCAGCACGCATGAAAGAAACATATGAGAATATGGAACTGTCGCTTAAGCACGTCCAGTATAGCAGGTACAACTGGAATATCTGTGGAGATCTCAAAGTCGTTGCTCTGTTACTAGGACTGCAGCCCGGAGATACAAAGTACTGTTGTTTCATCTGTGAATGGGACAGCCGTGCCAAAGAGTCGCACTATTCTCGACAGAACTGGCCACTCCGTGAAAAGTTAGTTCCAGGACAGAAAAATGTGGCACATGAATCGCTTGTCGACCTGGCAAAGATATTTTTGCCTCCTCTTCACATAAAACTGGGACTCATGAAGAATTTCATGAAAGCACCGAACAAGAAAGGCGAAGGTTTTCGTTATTTAAGACAGATGTTCCCAAGAATAACTGACGCCAAGATCAGAGGGCATTTTTGTTGGCCCCCAAATCAGACATGTTATGAGTGACAAGTGGTTTAAAGATCTCTTAGTTGGGCCGGAAAAAATTGCCTGGAAAGCCTTCAAAGACATTGTTGACAATTTTCTGGGCGATTACAGAGCCCCAAACTCCATTCAGCTGGTAGACAAACTTCTCAAAGCATACAAGACAATGAAGTGCAACATGTCACTCAAGAGTTCCTACGTGATGTAGTAAAACCAAAACTATATTTGTGCATACCCAGTAGGTACCTGTCACAATCAGCAAAACTTTTTAGGAAGCAAGACTTTTCAAAAAATTGTTGTGCAGTGAAATTTTGATTTGAAAAGATTTTGAGTTTGCATCCCTTTTTTCAATTTGAAACACAATACAGTGTTGATATTCTAACGATAAATGTTTGTCAGGTTTGCATTTTGGTACTTGTTAGATTTTCAACTGAGTAATACAAATTATTATTGTGGACCAACAAGTTTGTTACGTGTTCTGCTGCTTTATTCTATTAAAAGAACTCAGAACCACAGATGGCTTATTACATGTGGTGTTTACTTCCTCCATCGATATTCCATAACTAGCCGTGCCCCGTGGCCCCACCACGTATAGTGAAACAGGACAGTGAGGAGGTCTCAGCCCGACTCCCCACTCCTGACGTCACTCTTCCTCCTTCCCTCGGCCTGCAGGCTCTGTCTCGGATTAGCACGAATATATCGTTCCTGCAAGCGAACTACAATTCTTAGCGCGATGAGAGAAGTCACAGAATCAAACGGAATGTTCAAGGAAATGATAGAAAAAAACCCTTAAGTAGTTCTCTCGTTCGCTAGCTAAGCAGAGGTAAGGTGCATGCCCCATGACTGGCGCGTGAGTGAGGAGGGCCGCGCCCCCCTTCCCTCAGCCTGCTCCGTGTCGCTCAGATTTGCGCAAATAAATCGGTACCACAAGAGAACTACGATACTTAATGCAATGAGAGAAGTCGCAAAATCAACGGAATGTTCAAGCGAGATATAGAAAAAAAGCCGATCTAAATCTGTTAAGTAGGTCTCTTGTGAAAAGAGACAGACAGACAGACGGATGTTGGATTTTTTATATATATATATATATATATATATATATATATATATATACAGTGGTGTGAAAAACTATTTGCCCCCTTCCTGATTTCTTATTCTTTTGCATGTTTGTCACACAAAATGTTTCTGATCATCAAACATATTTAACCATTAGTCAAATATAACACAAGTAAACACAAAATGCAGTTTGTAAATGGTGGTTTTTATTATTTAGGGAGAAAAAAAATCCAAACCTACATGGCCCTGTGTGAAAAAGTAATTGCCCCCTGAACCTAATCACTGGTTGGGCCACCCTTAGCAGCAATAACTGCAATCAAGCGTTTGCGATAACTTGCAATGAGTCTTTTACAGTGCTCTGGAGGAATTTTGGCCCACTCATTTTTGCAAAATTGTTGTAATTCAGCTTTATTTGAGGGTTTTCTAGCATGAACCGCCTTTTTAAGGTCATGCCATTGCATCTCAATTGGATTCAGGTCAGGACTTTGACTAGGCCACTCCAAAGTCTTCATTTTGTTTTTCTTCAGCCATTCAGAGGTGGATTTGCTGGTGTGTTTTGGGTCATTGTCCTGTTGCAGCACCCAAGATCGCTTCAGCTTGAGTTGACGAACAGATGGCCGGACATTCTCCTTCAGGATTTTTTGGTAGACAGTAGAATTCATGGTTCCATCTATCACAGCAAGCCTTCCAGGTCCTGAAGCAGCAAAACAACCCCAGACCATCACACTACCACCACCATATTTTACTGTTGGTATGATGTTCTTTTTCTGAAATGCTGTGTTCCTTTTACGCCAGATGTAACAGGACATTTGCCTTCCAATAAGTTCAACTTTTGACTCATCAGTCCACAAGGTATTTTCCCAAAAGTCTTGGCAATGATTGAGATGTTTCTTAGCAAAATTGAGACAAGCCCTAATGTTCTTTTTGCTTAACAGTGGTTTGCGTCTTGGAAATCTGCCATGCAGGCCGTTTTTGCCCAGTCTCTTTCTTATGGTGGAGTCGTGAACACTGACCTTAATTGAGGCAAGTGAGGCCTGCAGTTCTTTAGACGTTGTCCTGGGGTCTTTTGTGACCTCTCGGATGAGTCGTCTCTGCGCTCTTGGGGTAATTTTGGTCGGCCGGCCACTCCTGGGAAGGTTCACCACTGTTCCATGTTTTTTGCCATTTGTGGATAATGGCTCTCACTGTGGTTCGCTGGAGTCCCAAAGCTTTAGAAATGGCTTTATAACCTTTACCAGACTGATAGATCTCAATTACTTCTGTTCTCATTTGTTCCTGAATTTCTTTGGATCTTGGCACGATGTCTAGCTTTTGAGGTGCTTTTGGTCTACTTCTCTGTGTCAGGCAGCTCCTATTTAAGTGATTTCTTGATTGAAACAGGTATGGCAGTAATCAGGCCTGGGGGTGGCTACGGGAATTGAACTCAGGTGTGATACACCACAGTTAGGTTATTTTTTAACAAGGGGGCAATTACTTTTTCACACAGGGACATGTAGGTTTGGATTTTTTTTCTCCCTAAATAATAAACACCATCATTTAAAAACTGCATTTTGTGTTTACTTGTGTTATATTTGACTAATGGTTAAATGTGTTTGATGATCAGAAACATTTTGTGTGACAAACATGCAAAAGAATAAGAAATCAGGAAGGGGGCAAATAGTTTTTCACACCACTGTATGTATATATATATATATATATATATATATATATATATATATATATACACACACATATATATATATATATACAGTACTGTGCAAAAGTTTTAGGCAGGTGTGAAAAAATGCTGTAAACAAAGAATGCTTTCAGAAATGTAAATAATGATTGTTTATTGTTATCAATTTACAAAATACAAAGTGAGCGAACAAAAGAAAAACCTAAATCAAATCAATATTTGGTGTTCCTACCTTTTGCCTTCAAACCAGCATCAATTCTTATAGGTCCACTTGCACAAAGTCAGGGATTTTGTAAGATTCTAGTCAGGTGTCTGATCAACCAACTCTACAAAACAGGTGTTAATGATCATCAACGTCACACGTAGGTTGAAACACAGTCATTAACAGAAACAGAAACAGCTGTGTAGGAGGCTTAAAACTAGGTGAGGAACAGCCAGACTCTGCTACCAAGGTGAGGTTGTGGAAGACAGTTTCATGTCATAGCAAGACTGAGCACAGCAACAAGACACAAGGTAGTTCTACTGCACCAGCAAGGTCTCTCCCAGACAAAGATTTCAAAGCAGACTGGGGTTTCAAGATGTGCTGTTCAAGCTCTTTTGAAGAAGCACAAAGAAACGGGCAACGTTGAGGATCGTAGACGCAGTGGTCGGCCAAGGAAACTTAGTGCAGCAGATGAAAGACACATCAAGCTTATTACCCTTCGAAATTGGAAGATGTCCAGCAGTGCCATCAGCTCAGAACTGACAGAAACCAGTGGGACCCTGGTACACCCATCTACTGTCCGGAGAAGTCTGGCCAGAAGTGGTCTTCATGGAAGAGTTGCAGCCAAAAAGCCATACCTCCGACGTGGAAACAAGGCCAATGGACTCAAGTATGCACGAAAACATAGGAACTGTGGTGCCGAAAAATGGCAGCAGATGCTCTGGACTGAGGAGTCAAAATTTGAAATATTTGGCTGTAGCAGGAGGCAGTTTGTTCATCGAAGAGCTGGAGAGCGGTACAATAATGAGTGTCTGCAGACAACAGTGAAGCATGGTGGAGGTTCCTTGAATGTTTGGGGCTGCATTTCTGCAAATGGAGTTGGAGATTTGGTCAGGATTAATGGTGTTCTCAATGCTGAGAAATACAGGCAGATACTTATCCATCATACAATACCATCAGGGAGGCGTATGATTGGCCCCAAATTTATTCTGCAGTAGGACAACGACCCTAAACATGCAGCCAAAGTCATTAAGAACTATCTTCAGCGTAAAGAAGAACAAGAAGTCCTGGAAGTGATGGTATGGCCCCCACAGAGCCCTGATCTCAACATCATCAAGTGTGTCTGGGATTACATGAAGAGACAGAAGGATGTGAGGAAGCCTACATCCACAGAAGATCTCTGGTTAGTTCTCCAAGATGTTTGGAACAACCTACCAGCCGAGTTCTTTCAAAAACTGTGTGCAAGTGTACCTAGAAGAATTGATGCTGTTTTGAAGGCAAAGGGTGGTCACACCAAATATTGATTTGATTTAGATTTCTCTTTTGTTCATTCACTGCATTTTGTTGATTAATGAAAATAAATGATTAACACTTCCATTTTTGAAAGCATTTCTTCACACCTGCCTAAAACTTTTGCACAGTACTGTATATATATACTGGTTGAAATACCCAGCATTGTATTTTTTTTAATTGTTTGAGAAAAATATAATTAAAAAAAAAACACAACTTTAAAAATAAATTAACAAACAATGAAGAGTCATTAATGTGCTTGTCTTGTATATATGTTATCATCCAGTTGACGCTCGGAACCGGCCAACTCTATTTAATTTGAAAAGCAACAGGGGTGTGGTGGTGCTCAAACATAAAGAATGCTGGTAGTCACCTCCAGTTTGCCCTCTGGTGGTTGTTCCGAATGTCAACTGGATGATAACGTGCATACAAGAACACAAGATCACCCCCCACCTCCACCCAGAAGGGCGTGGGTTAGGGTTGATTTCACCCTACAGTATTTTTTGTCGACCAATGAGAAACATGTGTACCAAGTTCCATGAAAATCGCTTCAGCTGTTCAGAAGTGATGCTGGAACATACATACATACACACTCATACATTGACTTTTATATACTGTAAATATATATAGCTGAAATATCCGGCGTTGCCCGGGAGGAAAATAAAGCATTTTTTTTATTGTTTTTAATTGTTTGAAGAGTATATAATTAAAAAAAAAACACAACTTTAAAAATAAAATTAAATTAAGAAACATTGCAGACTCACTAATGTACTTGTCTTGCGGACTTGTACGTATTTTATCATCCAGTTGACGCTCGGAACTGGCCAACTCGATTTAATTTCAAAAGCAACAGGAGCCCGTGGTGGTGCTCAAACATAAAGAATGCTGGCAGTCACCTCCATTTGCCCTCTGGTGGGCGTTCCGAGTGTCTACTTGATGATAACGTGCATACAAGACCGTAACGTTACCCCCCACCCTACCCAGAAGGGGGTGGATTAGGGCTGATTTCACTCTAACAGTATTTTTAGTCGACTAATGAGAAACATGTGTACCAAGATTCATGAAAATCGCTGCAGCTGTTCAGATGTGATGCTGGAATTATATTTTATCTACACTAATAAAAGGCAAAGCCCTCACTCACTCACTCACTCATCACTAATTCTCCAACTTCCCGTGTAAGTGGAAGGCTGAAATTTGGCAGGCTCATTCCTTATAGCTTACTTACAAAAGTTAGGCAGGTTTCATTTCGAAATTCTACGCGTAATGGTCATAACTGGAACCTCTTTTTTGTTCATCTATACTGTAATGGAGGAGGCGGAGTCGCGTATCGCATCATCACGCCTCCTACGTAATCACGTGAACTGAAAACAATGAAGAGATTTACAGCACGAGTCAAACACGGGAACGAAGGTAAATGACGTTAATTGTTGAGTGTCTTTTAATACTGTGTAAGCATACATATTAACACATGTGCAATTAAATGTGTGCATTTACGGGGTGATTTCTCAGGCTTAAAAGCTCGCCTTTTATTAAAAGGGTAAATGCTAACTGTTTTCATTCTGAAGGGCACAAACCACGTTGGATTTCAGCCGTTAAACGCGCAAAAATGTTGGTACACCAGATAAATAAGCGCAACATATTATCAGTTGTATTGTATGCTTACAATACATATAGAAATGTGTTAATCATTAACTAATAGTATGGGATGGTGTTTTTCGACTCGCACCTTGATTTAAACGATTCCATGTCTTGGTGGGTTTGCGTAGCTTATTGTCAATATCTTTACACCTCTTTTTAAGACTTATTGACTGAAACGGGCTTTCACGAAAAAAGTTAGGGCTTTGCTACAGGATACACCCTCCACAAGTTAAGGAAGTAAAAATAAAGGTATATATTTCTGTTTTATTTAAACCTTTTAAGTTCGTATGCATAGCCCCATTTGGATGTTTTAGTTTTTTTTTTTTTCTTTCTTCAGTAATATTTAATCTCCTTAAAGAAAAACAACATATGCATTTTACTTTTTTTGTATCTCTTTAGTAATATTTTAGTGTAAAAAGGATAACCAGTATTTAAACCTTTTATGTTACTTTATACATTTATTTTACACAATGTTGAAAAATTAATAAGAAAGCTACATATTTTGGCAGCTGCTGCTTTAATTTTCAATGAAATGAAAAAAGCTCTCCAAGACAAAACCTCAATGAAGAAGAAACAGTTTGCACTATCTAAAAAGGAGAAACCCTCATTTATAAAGGTTTGCTGCAGATGACTTAACTGAAAATAAATGAATAGTTCCTATGTGTATAATACATATTTATCTATTTGACTTATGCCTTTATTCCAGCAACTTGCAACATCTGAGGTACAATTTGTTACATTACTTTTGTTTTTTGCAGCACAGGCAGGTGAAGTGACTTCCTCAGGGTCACACAGTGGTGTCAGTACCAGGATTTGAACTGACAAGCTCCGGGTTTGCTGAAATATTACTGAAGAAAGAAAAAAAAACGAAAACGGGCAAATGGGGCTATGCATACAAATGTCCATCCATCCATTATCCAACCCGCTATATCCTAAATACAGGAGCCAATCCCTGCCAACACAGGGCACAAGGCAGGAAACAAACCCCGGGCAAGGTGCCAGCCCACCGCAGGGCGCACACACCCACACACACCCACACAATTTAGAATCGCCAATGCATCTAACCTGCATGTCTTTGGACTGTGGGAGGAAACCAGAGTACCCAGAGGAAACCCAGACAGACACGGGGAGAACATTCAAACTCCACGTAGGGAAGCGAACCCAGGTCTCCTAACTGGCACCTTTCACTGCGCCACCATACCACCGGCATACAAACTTAAAAGGTTTAAATAAAACAGAAATATATACCTTTATTTTTACTTCCTTAACTTGTGGAGGGTGTATCCTGTAGCAAAACCCTAACTTTTTTCATGAAAGCCCCTTTCAGTCAATAAGGCTTAAAAACAGGTGTAAAGCTAAACTTGCAGCACTGCTATTCAATTACACTTGCCTAACGCCTCTCCTATGGGGAGATACTGTGGGATCTGGGCATCCGTCAAAGCACCAATCACAGGCCCGATAAGAAAGCGGGAAGCTGTGATTTGTCGTCTCCCTCCCATGTAACAATCACAGCCCGTGTTACAACGCACTATGTATGTATGTGTATATGTATATATGTATATGTGTGTGTGTATGTATGTGTGTATATGTATATATATATGTATATGTAGATATGTGTATATATATATGTATATATATATGTTTACATAACCACTTTAACACACTACTTCTCCGCTGCAAAGCGGGGGTATTTTGCTAGTAATATATAAAAGAGAGAGAGATCCCATAATATGCTGTTAATCCCATCAGCCTTAAATTTAAAGTAACAGATGCCTTAAGTTATTTCAATATGATGGTGATGCGAAAAACAATTGTTTTTTAAGGATTCGATTCATTTTGGTCTGTTCTCCAAAATGATTTGACTTTTTGAATCACCGATTCGTTCACTTCAAAAACAACAACAAGCTATATTCTAGTTTAAAATCTGTAACCAAACAATATAAACAATGTAAAATAAATAATTCACTCATAATAATAATAATCACATAAGTAAATATTGTTACAGCCTAGATGTCGAAAGAAAGACAACATGGGAGTGCTTGTATCTTTTATGACTAAATAAAATTGATTTTAATTTTGGCTTAATTTCCTTCTTTTATACCCCATCCTTTCTGATCCAACCTCCCATACATATATCATCAGTGACCTGAAGTGAGATTCAATGTAGCGCAGTTCATGAATGAACTTGCAATGTTTCTCCAGACCAGTAGGGGCACATTGGTTCATCCTGTCAGTCGGTGTGCTGAGACAGTCACAGTCACTCAGTCTGAGTAAACCGATCAATGGGAGGGGCTTGGTGTCATGTACCAAGTCACTCATTGGCTAGTTGGCGTCATGACTGTTTTGCTAAAACGGTTAACTGATAGGCTCTTTCATGAAGACAGCAGCCATTTAAGTGAAGTTAAGATGATGGCTCCAGACTGTTATGGAATGCAATATCAAACTAACATGCACTGCACATACCTCAGAAAGATTTGTTCTTTAATGTCATTATACCAGAACATTCATTCAGAGACCAAGACAAGAACTAAAGCATTCGTTCACTCATTCATCGCACGTCACTACCATAGACACAGTCTTTGACTAGCGGCCGTACTTTAGTCAAGAACCCTTCAAATGATTCACTAGGTCCCTAAACCTTTTCATTACATTTGTAGCATGCTGGAATATCGAGTTTGCTTTTGGCTCTACATAAGCCTCAAAATGGTCACAATAGGTTTGTAATTTCTTTGTGTCGTGTGATGTAGATGTCACCAATCCACGGCAGGAAGTAACTACACTTTTCCTTTTTCCCCTTTGTCTTGAAATGGGCCCATGAACATTTGCTCTACTTTCACCAACAAGTCTTACAAATCGACTGAATCCCAGACCATTCACGGTAAAAGAACCCAATGTGTTTGAGATTTACTTACCCAGACTTAACATCTGAATATTATTATTGAACACACCTTTCCAGCCTCTCTTTGCTTTTATTTCTTTATCTTTTCCTTTTGCCTCTTGCTGACCAAAATTCCAAAAGGGACAGATGGTCAAATAATTTAAATCTGATATACACAAATTCTTGTCATTTTCAATAGGAAGTTTAACACTTTAATGTTTTACCATTTTGAAACAAACAAGGCAAAATAATTTCAACTATAGTCAAGCAATATTAGTTATGCTTAAAAAATGGTGGTGATAAACAACCATATTTAAATGTTTATATTAATAATTCTTTTACCCTTTTGTAATTACTACAGAGGATTCATTTAAATTAGAATTCAGTCACATTAGATATGCAAACACAAACTCTTCTGCACCTTTTGTTTCTCATCCGTGGCGACTTTCCTGACCTCTCAATCCACAACACTCCCCTAAGCTTCATCTTCATGGACAGAGCCACCTAACAGGTGACACGTAGTGCCCACGGTCACCAACCGGGACTTGCATGGATCCTCTTTAGCCGGCTTGTCAATTTCAGTGAGTTTTACTCGCCCCCAGTCTGCCCACCTGGTTTTTCAGCAGTTCACTTCGGCTACCTGTTGTCACTTCTCAGGGAGCTGGCCGATATTTCAGCGCTATCTCAGCCAAGCCTCACTCTATCCTTTGACCAATGCAATGGGTGAGGCACTACATCCAGCTTTCGTATGGTGTGGGTGTACATTCATAAAAGGTAACATGTTTATGCCAACATAAAAAAAACAATTTGCATCTGTGTCCACTTTTCCTAAAGTAAATGGAGCAATTTGTTGTTATCAAACTCCAAAAAGGGCGCCAAGCGAGAATGAGATTGCTTTTGTTAGCTGTCAGCAGTTTCATTCTATTAATATACAAGCCATCTGTGATGCCAAGATGAGGGTGAAAACTTGTCAGTCGTAATGCAACATAAAAAGGGTCTCTTCAATTTCAGATGCCTTTCACAGTTCGCAATCAGAGAGCAAACGTGTGCTTTTTATTCTTCCTGTTACACTAACACTTGGCTGCTTTGTCACCACAGATTGGGCCGTCTTTTATTACGATTATTATTATTATTTCAGACATGGTGCGCCTGGAGCTCATGGCATTCACAGTAGCAGTAACATGATGCCATTCAACATTTTTGTGTTTGTTCTTGACACCCAAATAAAGATTTTTTTTGCGTGCCTCTAATTTCCGTTTTGCACTACTAGATGTATCTTGTGGCGATACTACTAGCCAAAGATGGTTTGCGGCATCCTGACTGCATATGTATGAGGTTCATTAGCATACTCCATATACGGCTGCTTCCGGGTGGAACTGGGCGGGGTTTGAGGCGCGCTCACTATTGGAAAGGAAGAAGAGAAAGCGGACCCGCAGTTCGCTGTAGTCGGTGTGTCGGTTAGAACACAGGAACTAATCCAACCATTGCAGAAACATTGCTTTAATGTTGAAATGCCAGAAATACACACAAGGTAGAACAACAGTACAGGTAGTTTTAGGTAGGCGAGTGTATGGTTCTAACAAGGCAAACAACAAAATAAAACATTTAGTACATATATAAATGGTTCACTATGCAATACACAAAACGTCCAATAGATGGCACTATAGCTACACAATATCAACTTAAGGTATTTGCAATTACAACGGCAACGTAACAGGTTTATATCCATATTAATACACAACATCTCAAAGATTTAATGCAATATCCCAATAATTTACAGGCCGAGTCTACATTAAACATATTAATATCCTCTATTTTACTGAATAAAATTGACGGTAATAATAATAAATGCACAAACTTAATCTTTCTCCAGTAGTAGCAGCTTTCCCGTGTTACGTCTCTCACACTCACACGCTCACTGCACACTCCACGGCTTCCACCGGACTGTGCCTCAGCACCTTAAAGTCCCACGAGCCGTTTTTACACTCACAAACTCACATTTACAAGATGATAATGGTTTGTAAGGGGTAAATTGCACAACAATGTGCTCAAATCAGCTTATATTTCACCTATATATATGCACAGTATAAATATATATATATTTTTTCATACGCATTTTCCTGTGTTTTGCCTTTCATGTATTTTCATGCTTGAAACCACACAAAGTTTTCTAAATGAGACCACGAGTGACAAAAATGGATGGAAGGATCTGATAGGTGGAGCTGAATGTGCCCGTCACGTGGATTCAGTCAAACTCAAGTTCAAGCCCCTCCATGTCCAGTGGTCACAATTGCCCCCTCTCTCTTCCTTATTCTCAGTGCTCTTGCTAATTTGCATTTTCTTGTTATCGCTCTCATTTCTGTTCCCCTGATCTTTTACAATACCCTGCAGTTGACGTGCCATTCTCAATGACGAACTCCACTCCAGAGCTTCCTCACAGATAGATAGATAGATAGATAGATAGATAGATAGATAGATAGATAGATAGATAGATAGATAGATAGATAGATTAGATACTTTATTAATCCCAATGGGAAATTCACAATTCTTAGTCTGTTGACATTCACTTCCACCCCAATGGAGTAACAGAGAGGGGCCGAGTTGACATTTGACTGAAAGGGATGGCATCTGGGACATGAATTTGGGCTTTCCTTCTTTGTTTGATTTATTTGATACAATCTGAAACTTGATTTAAATGAAACAATACGACTATCTGTACCTTCTCTTACATTAGTAAAGCACAATGGTGCAGTGGTTAGCACGGCCACTCATGGCTTAGGCCTGACGATTTGTGACATAACCATAGAGGGTCCAGGTGAGACTGAAACTATCCAACAACTGGATCAACTGGAGTCTACCAAGTCAGTGGAGTCTTTTTTGCCATCTTGTCCGGTCAAACTCTGCACCCAGATGTTCTTCATTTGGACTTCTGCACATTTTCTGAGAACATAGAATAACAGCAGGTGGACTGGGGACTCTAAACTGGTCCAATGAGGATGGATGTCAGTGGGATGTAAAGGGGCCTGAGATGGACTGGACAGGCGCCCCCTATGGGCCTGTTGTCTGATGTTGCTGCTCCGCCTGCACATCTGTGTACTGAATTGACAGTGCTTAAGAATATTATGGGATGTAACATTTCTATTTTAATCTTAAGTGCACACTGAATCATTGAACATTTCCCATATATTCGTTAAGTTTACATTATGTAATAATCAGTGCTACGGTGTCAGTGCTGTGTTTTACAAATCCACTTTCACCGTAAATGTCTGCCAGTGTGAGGATGCGAGTCTGTGGACACGATCAGCACAGACAAGTCACTCCACCTGACGATACTGGGGACAAAATTAGAAAAGGACAAAAGCATTCGGACCACAATCACTCCAGTAGATGTAACTCCATTGATGGAAGAAATGTAGGATTGTGTGCATATTTGTCTGAGACAGTCCATGAAACCTATTTAATTACAAATGATCATTTAAATTCAATATACATAATAGTGGTGATAATTTATTACATAAATAAGAGCTAATTACGAGAAAATCATGAGCTGGACACTTTTAGTTATTTTTGAGTTTGCACAAACCTTTACAGTTTAATTATTTGTTAGGTCAGCTACTGTTAGATGCTATGGACCCCAGCAGCTTGTCTCCATTTGTGTACCTGACTGCCATTTCCATCTCCTGAAAACACTAAAACTAACGCATGTACAACATGTAAATGTTATTGGTTTCTCTTTCTTTGGCGTTTAATCACATTACTTACTTGTTTCCACGTTCCTAGATGATGGCTGCTCTTCTTCTTTCCGGTTTCCTTCAAACTCAGTGAACTCCGATTTCAGTGCCACAGAATTCTGCTGGGTTGCCAGTTGTCCCAAGTCAATGCCACGATGCTGTAAACTGGAATGAAATTCTTCAGAAACCTCTTGTTTGAAAGCCTTCCCAGTTTCATGGTTAAGCGAGACATCCTCCATATCTTCCACCTTAACTTCAATAATCTCCCCCTTGCACTCCTCCTCATTGAAAACTGAAATTCTCCCTTCACAGGCCTCGGGCTTAACATCTTCTGGTGCACCCCACTCACAGTCCTCTTCTTTAACGTGTGCCAGTCTTTCATTCACGTTGTCCTCTTTGGTGGAGGCCATTGCTGTGTGTAAAACTCTTCTCTCCCCCCAAGTGTCTGCTCTTCCTTTCTAAGATGTGTTTCTCACGTGGACAGTGCAGGCTTGGAAGCCATTAAGACACCTCAGTGCAGGGCCTAATGTTAAGGAGGCGACTTTTTCTCTGTGAAAATAAAAGTGATAGAATTACTCCATAAATTAAACCAAAAATAACTTGGACACATTTGAGGGTTAACTTCCCATTAATAACAAGTCCAGAGAACTACCAGCTCAGTTTTCATGTGAGATTTGAACTGCTTTGAACCCTCACTGTTAGCCTAAGAACAACATTAAAAATTCAGGGTTTTTAATTTTGAATCAATTCACTCAGGCAGCACAGGCCTACTCAAGTTTTGTCAAAATTTAACAAAAAGTCTGGATGTGACCTAAACTTAAGACCACCATTTCAAAGTGACTCGGCCTGTAATGTACAACATGACACGACACACATCACCTACAGTGAGAACTGAAGAGAGCACGCTCAGCACAAACACGCATTGGGTGATGTTTGGCAGCCATTAGCAATAATTAAGAAGCCGACTGACAACTTCAGTGGACCTGCCTGAATGGCTGCTGACCCCCCGTCTGCTAGGAGGGATGGCTCTTCCATCTGCCCACTCCATACTCAAAAGCACCCTTTCTCACACTCCACTTCACCCTCTCTCTGTCACCCTTATCTGTTTATCTTTCTGGCATGGAGATGGCTTTCGAGACTACAATCCCCCCAACCCCCCCGGGATTAACTTCCATCCCACCCAAAATGATTTCTCCAGATCAGAGGAAGCCCTGACTTTGCTCCACAGACCCCTAGATTGAAAACCCACTGCCTGCACCTGACGCCCCCACTGCTAGGAGTGACCACTTAAAATACATCTGACATTCACACCGCTTTATCCTACACACGCTTCTCTTGCTCTGTGAATGTCTGTCGAACTGATATCTGCCATTTTGAACAAGCTGGCAAGCTGTTGTGAGCTCTTGACTTGTAGTGATCAGTTTTGTACCCTTGTCCCAAACAGTGTCCCAGACTGATGTTTACTCCCTTATGTTGACCCCCTTTATCTGTTATCTCTCTCTATACAGTCATATGAAAAAGTTTAGGACCCCTCTTAATTCTTTGGATCTTTGTTTCTCATTGGCTGAGCTTTCAGAGTATCAACTTCCTTTAATATCTACATGCCTTATGGACACAGTAGGATTTCAGCAGTGACATTAAGGTTATTGGATTAACAGAAAATATGAAATATGCATCATAACAAAATTAGACAGGTGCATAAGTGTGGGCACCCCAACAGAGATATGACATCAATACTCAGTTGAGCCTCCTTTTCAAATATAACAGCCTCTAGACGCTGTCCTCCTATAGCCTATGATGAGGGTCTGATTCTGGATGGAGGTATTGTTGACCATTCTTCATACCAAATCTCTCCAGTTCAGTTCAATTTGATGGACAGCCTGCTTCAAATCATCCCATAGATTTTTGATGATATTCAAGTCAGGGGACTGTGATGGCCATTCCAGAACATTGTACTTCTCCCTCTGCATGAATGCCTTTGTAGATTTCCAACTGTGTTTTGGGTCATCGTCTTGTTGGAATATCCAACCCCTGCGTAACTTCAACTTTGTAAACTGATGCTTGAACATCTTGCCTGAAGAAGGGGCCTGAGTTGCCTCGAAAGCTTGCATATTGTAATCTTTTTAGTTAGCCAATAAAAAGAGGTACAAAGCGTAGATTTTTTATAAACCTTTGGGCTATTTCCGCTAACCGGAAGTGGTACTTTACCTGAACACATACTCATTTTTTGTTATTCATTTATTATTTTTTGTTCATGCAGCTGCAGAGACCGATTTATTCAACTTAACTTTTATAATAATTGTTCAACACATTATTTATTTGATTTTGTTTTGTTGTTGTTTGTTCTTTAACATACATAATATAAAAATGTTGTCTTGCGGTTACTCCTCAAATATCCATCTCCGACTACACGAGAAAGTCGAAGGGAGAGCACTCCCGATTTTTCTCCAAACCTCCTCCTGTCTCTCATCTCCATAGACTCGTGTTCGGCCCACACAAGACAGACCCCTTTAATCAGGCCCTCCAGTCACACTGTTCCACCCTTTCTGTCCCTTCATAGTCATAGACGCGTATCTGAGGAAATGTCTATAATGAATGCAACAGCGCCGTGTGTATAAAAAGCTGAAGCTCTGCCTGCCGCCCCTCCATCGATACAGACGTGTCGAGACGCTTCAGGCGACCACATTTCGAGACCCACCGCGTCAGCCTACAAATTCTAGGGTCTGTTATTGACGTTTAAATGTAATGACGATTTTAAAGCACTCGAAAATACATTACAAAAACTTGTGTCACGGTTTGAATGTCACAGCTACGCACACCTCCATTCTCTGAACTCACTTATTTAAGCCCCTGCATTACGCCGGCCCTGTACAAAAGTCCACACGGCATTTCCCAAGGGGTTCTGTTAGTATTGTAAATGCTATTTAGAGTAAAACTGTGATGAAACTTGCTGTCTACAGATTTTTGTGGATTTTCCCCGCACATTAAACTCGGAGTGAATGACAAGCGCGCAGCTCACACGGAAGGATTGGAGATTCAACGTGGAGGAGTGCGCGGCGGGCGGGTGGCCATTCAGCATCAAATCGGATGGACCCGAAGGACAGCCGTGACTCATTCTCTGTTTCTCCCTCTTTATCTCCCTTTCTCCATATTCATTGCCCTCACTCTGTTCCCTGTTGTCTATCCCCAGGACTTCCCTTCCCAACTCCTGTTCCACTTTCTCCTTTCATCTCCCACCCGCCCGTTCCTCTCGTTGCTTACCGACACTTCTCGACTTGCTCCTCGCCGCTCTTTTTCTCTTTAACTTCTCTTCTTCTGCACCTTTTATTCTTAAGAATCTCGTACGACAGTCCGAGCAGTCAGCCAGCAGCATCAAACAAAGAGAAACAGAACGAGTCACCAACGAGCGACTCGAAAGAGAAACGTGACACAAGTAGGTAAACACTGCCATCTAGGGGCTGAAGGATGATTAATTATAAACGTTTCGTTTTGCTCTCTTATTGAACAGAAGTTTATTTTCCTTTCCTCTCCAATTCTCGCCAAAGTCCCTACAGCATCCACCATGCGTCTGACTCTTTTTTCATAACATACATATTACATATAGAACTATTTACAATATATTACACACATTTCACCAGAAAAAATATTTATAATGTACATAGCTGTGCACAATAAAAACATTCCAATTTTAAATCTCATATATTTTTAACAACAAATAATTGGCGTACGTTTCTAGAACCAAAAAAAAGGCGTCATACAAACATCTTCTCGCCAATGACTATTAAATAATAAATCAAATCGATTACAAATTAATACAAACACAAACTATTAATACAAAATAAATAAACTGAAAATATAAATAAAAAATAAAACTCAAAATATAGACATGGCCATGTCGTACACCCAGCCGAATTGCATTAAAGTGCCAAGGCACTACGCTAAAAGAATATATGCTAACTTTTTTCTAATAAAACTTCAGTTGCAACTCATACAAAGCCACATGTAAGAAGTCAAAAAGCATATACAGTACTGTGTGTGTATACTGTATATATATATATATATATATATATATATATATATATATATATATATATATATATATGGGAGTGCAGTGAGTGTGTACGCCTGATGAGCCCAGAATTAGGCCGAAACACGTGTCGCGTACTCTTTGCATTATTTGACAGTAAACTATTTCAACCATTCTATGATCTGCTTCTCACAACTGAGGGCATCGTGGCGGATGTTAGCTGACTTGCTGGCCAACCACAAGCGTTACCTGGTAGGTAACCACCCATACAATCAGATTGTGATTCAGACTAGGAATGCCATGAATATATATAAATATATCCATTCGTTATCCAACCTGCTATATCCTAACTACTAACTACAGGGTCACAGGGGTCTGCCGGAGCCAATCCCAGCCAACACAGGGCACAAGGCAGGAATCAAACCCCGGGCAGGGCGCCAGCCCACCGCAGGGTATATATGGACTGTATAGGACTATATATATATATATATATATATATATATATATATATATATATATATATATATATATATATACAACCCCAAATCAGAAAAAGTTGGGACAATGTGGAAAATGTGAATAAAAAAAGAAAAAAAGCAAGTTATAAATTCTCCTCAAATTTTATTTCATTGCAGACAGTATGAACACAAAATAATTCATGTTTTGTTTTGTCAACATCATTTGATTTGTAAATAAATATCCATTCTTGCCATTCAGGCTTGCAACACATTCCAAAAAAAGTTGGGATGGGGGCAATTAAGGGGTAGTAATGAGGTATAATAACTAAATAATGATGTGATTTGAAACTGGTGATGTTAACAGGTGATTGCAATCATGATTCAGTACAAAAGCAGCATCGAGGAAAGGCCTACTCCTTTAGGAGCAAAGATGGGCAGAGGATCGCCAGTTTGCCACCAAGTGCGGGCAAAAATCTTTGAAATGATGAAGAAAAACGTTTCTCAAAGACAGATAGGAAGAGATTTGGGCATTTCTCCTTCTACAGTGCAAAACATAGTGAAAAGAATCAGGGAATCTGGAGAAATTACCGTGCGCAAAGGCCAAGGGTGCAAGCCTAAACTGAATGGCCGTGATCTCCGAGCCCTCAGACGGCACTGCATTAAAAACCGTCATTCATCAATAAATGATATAACTGCGTGGGCTCAGGACTGCTTCAGGAAGTCACTCTCAAGCACTACAGTACGTAGTTACATTAGGAAATGCCAGCTAAAACTGTACTGTGCCAAAAGGAAGCCCTACATAAATAGTGTCCAGAAGCGCCGTCGACTTCTCTGGGCTCGGAGGCATCTGGGATGGTCCATTGTGCAGTGGAAACGTGTATTGTGGTCAGACGAATCGGTTTTTCACATCTTTTTTGGAAGAAATGGACCATGTGTGCTGTGGACCAAAGAGGAAAAGGATCATCCAGACTGTTACCAGATACAAGTCCAAAAGCCAGGGTCTGTCATGGTATGGGGTTGTGTCAGTGCCTTCGGCAAAGGTAACTTGCACTTCTGTGATGTCACCATCAATGCTGAGAAGTATATCTCAGTTTTGGAGGAACAAATGCTGCCTTCAAGACGACGTCTTTTCCAGGGACGCCCATGCTTATTTCAGCAAGACAATGCCAAACCACATACTGCGCGCATAACAAAGGTATGGCTGCGTAAGAAGATGGTGCGGATGCTTGACTGGCCTGCCTGCAGCCCTGATTTGTCTCCTATAGAGAATGTTTGGCGCATTTTGAAACGAAAAATGCGTCCACGAAGACCCCGTACTGTTGCGCACCTAAAACGTTGTTTGCAGGAAGAATGGGACAAACTAACACCTGCAACACTTAGTCACTTGATTTCTTCAATGCCTAAACGTCTTTAAAGTGTTGTTAAAAGACAGGGGAACTGTACAAAGTGGTAAATGCTGTACTGTCCAAACTTTTTTTGACATGTGTTGCAAGCCTGAATGGCAAGAATGGATATTTATTTACAAATCAAATGATGTTGACAAAAAAAAACATGAATTATTTTGTGTTCATACTGTCTGCAATGAAATAAAATTTGAGGAGAATTTATAACTTGCTTTTTTCTTTTTTTATTCACATTTTCCACACTGTCCCAACTTTTTCTGATTTGGGGTTGTATATATATACATGTATTCTTATACACTTGACTGTTTCCACATGTCAAATAAAATAAAATTAGAAAAGGTTTGGGGAGAGCTGAATGCTCTTAAAGCATCTACCATGCGGTCTGTGTGGACGTAATATTAATCAGCGCCCACACTACAACTTACGATTGGTTTATTACTAACCATAATCAGGAATCATTGATTTTTTGGGAAGTTTATACCTAAAAGCTATAAAAAATAAAAAGCACAAAATACACTTCGCTACAAAAGCAATAAAAGTCAATAATTAGGACAAACAAAGGACTGGCATCCTGCCCAGCGCTGGTCTCAGCCTTGCACCAGATACTATTGACAGGCTCAGGCTGTGATCTAAAAATGGATTGCACAGGACTGAGAATGATGATGATGATGTTAATGTCTTTGCTGTATTTTTAAATTAATTTAATGATATCTTGAAATAAAAAAGATATAAATTTCTATCAAAACAGGAAAATAAGTTGGAATCTCCAAAGTATTCACTGGGAGTGTACGCAAATTTGCGTGTTTCAATTTTTTAAACATTTGCTTATTAGGCTGTTGCTTATATCCAATTAGAATCACAACATTTGAGCATTTGAGAGATACAACTGGTTATGTTTTTTTTTTCCAGATGGCGGACAGGCAGGTGAAGTCACTCGCTATGGTCACACAGTGTCAGTAGTGGGACTTGAATTCACAACCTCTAGGTTTGAAGTCCAAAGCCATAACCACTGTGCCACACTAGATAGATAGATAGATAGATAGATAGATAGATAGATAGATAGATAGATAGATAGATAGATAGATAGATAGATAGATAGATAGATAGATAGATAGATAGATAGATAGATAGATAGATAGATAGATACTTTATTAATCCCAAGCAGAAATTCACATACTCCAGCAGCAGCATACTGATACAAAAAAAAAAAAAAAAAACAATATTAAATTAAAGATTGATAACAATGCAGAAAAAAACAGACAATAACTTTGTATGATTTTAACGTTTACCAACCCCCTGTGTGGAATTGAAGAGTCGCATAGATTGGGGGAGGAACGATCTTCTAAGTGTGTAAGTGGAGCAGGACGGTGACAGCAGTCTGTTGCTGAAGCTGCTCCTCGGTCTGGAGATGATCCTGTTCAGTGGATGCAGTGGATTCTCCATGATTGACAGGAGTCTGCTCAGCGCCCGTTGCTCTGCCACAGATGTCAAACTGTCCAGCTCCATGCCGACAATAGATCCTGCCTTCCTCACCAGTTTGTCCAGGCGTGAGGCGTCCCTCTTCTTAATGCTGCCTCCCCAGCACACCACCACGTAGAAGAGGGCGCTCGCCACAACTGTCTGACAGAACATCTGCAGCATCTTATTGCAGATGTTGAAGGACGCCAGCCTTCTATGGAAGTATAACTGGCTCTGTCCTATATACTATAAGGTATACGAAACTGTTACTTGTGCAAAGAAAGGTGTGCTTTAAGTAAGTGCTGTTAGTTGTTAGGCATCTGAAGAAACTATTAATTTCCAAAGAAGTAGCACACCACATCAGGTACACTGAAAAAAAGGGAAATGGCAGGCTGTTACATTTACAAGAATGTACTTATTTCATATCACATGTATTGTTTATGTTCCACTTTTGAACATAACTCGATCATGTTTAATTTGAATCTTATGGGATGTGCAATATACTAATTTCAGTCATTTAGGTAGAAGTCAAAATAGTTATATTTAGTCCTCACCAGAAATGAATACGCACCAAGCGGATTTATCACGGATAACTTGGGGGTAAAGTCATGTGACTTTCAAAGAAGCAACAGGTTGTTCATTTGAGTTATTGTCGCTGGTTAAGAGCAAAAGGTTAGTGAGATAAAAGTTAAAAAAATAAAAACACAAACACACAGTGAGAAATATTCAGATATTCATTTAAAATACTTAATCACACAGACTAACGTTTTGCGGTTTTTCTTGTATTCTCTTTTAATGTTTTATCAAGGCTAGCACGGTGGCGCAGTGGTAGTGCTGCTGCCTTGCAGTAAGGAGACCCAGCCTAGCTTCCTGGGTCCTCCCTGCGTGGTGTTGCTTTATTGACATGAGCCATATTTATTTAACGTAACATAATTAATTTAACAGAGAATGAAAAAGTTAATTCATTTTATATAAAAATATCATGTAGTTTCAAAATATAATAATTTAGTGCTTTAAGCATAATTAAATTATTTTTGATAAAAACAATTATGTGCAACTGGTGTACATATTTTTTTATTTTAATCTGACATGCCATTTTTTTCAGTGTAAAATTACTGCATTGTGAAGCGTTTCCTCATAAACGAGGAGTCAGTTTAGTTTTAATCTGGTTATTAGTTGTAGACGTGTTAAAAACAATGCAAATCGGTAACGCAGCACCCAGCCCCTCACACCACAAATCTTCAGGGGCTTGAAGTGGCCATGGAAACACAGGGTGCATGTTATTTACTCACTGCGCATGAAGGACTAAACACATTTAACCTCAATTAACCTGACGAGATTATTCTGAGTAGTCCTGATGATTACAAACCCACCGCCTTACATAGCTTACTATTCAATTGCCAGCCAGCATGCACTTTGACTGCTGGTTATGTTTCATATCACATCAGCATTCTTTACACACACATAAGGTTCTGTGGTGCAGCTGGCGCCCTGCCTGGGGTTTTGTTCCCTGCCTTGTGTACTCTAAAAAGAGAAAAAGGGCTATTTTTGATTTAAGGTAATTTTAGTAGTTGTAATGAACTATATTAATATGTTTGTTCACCTAATGTAATTTTTTGCCTTACTTCAAATTGAAAAACCTTGCTGTTGCTTAATGTAACTTCTTCTATTTAGTCTAAAGCAGAGGTTCCCAAACTTTTTTGCCCCGTAGACCACTTACCGATTTCCATAGACCCCCTGCCTGCTTAATATTGAATTTTCCTAAACTTATTAACTTCAAATGTGTTTTTGACAACTGACAGTGCTGCTTTTTTGTAGAGTGGACAATTGTAAAAAAAAAAAAAAAAGAAAAACATGTACAATTTTTATTCATACCTTTATTGAAAAGACACAAAATATAAATTTATAGTCAATATAAAATATAAATACTGTATATAAAAAAAGCTATTTAAACATAAGACAGAGCAATTCAAAATTTATTCCTGCCCAGACAGCACACAAATATTTTAAAAATATTTTTAAAATGTTGAAATGTCCGCGAAAATAGCTTACAGAAATATTTCTAGAAAATGTTTTTTTAGGAATTTAGGAAAAATCAACTTTATCTAAAGTCGTGATCAGCATCTACGGCTCTATGCAATCAGAGCGAATACAAAAATATGTATAAAATCTTGTACTTACTTTTCTTGGGCACTCCTAAAGAAGATGATTTTGATTCACTTTGACTTGTACGTATTTATATTTTTGAACGTATTTTCAAGGCACTTTTCTTCTCAAAACTCAGAAAGCTAATGAACAGCATTTGTCTCCAACACTCTTATTTATAATAGATGAATCAAAGTCCGAGCAAGTCCATGCAAAGCTTTGGTACAGGTCTGGACAAGTGTTATTCACTGCGAGTACGCGTGCGATGCGTTACTGCTGATATGAAAACTTGTGTCCGCTCACGTGGACCACCATTTACATCTCGTGCACCCCCAATTTTTTTTTCTTGCTGACATAGACCCCCTGCAAGTCAAAATCGACCCCTGGGGGTCCATATAGACCACTTTGGGAATCAGTGGTCTAAAGCAAAAAATCACTTTGGAGACCTTGCCTGCTCCGCCCCCTGTGATGTCACGTCCAGGCCCGCACCAATGGCAGAAGACCTACATGAGCCCGACCCCTTTGACTTCACTTCCTGTCTCCCCCTTTAAAAGCCTCCACCTTTTCCCTGTTCCCTCAGTTCTGTTTGGACTCGGTTTTGTGCACATCAGTGCTTTTTTATTTTGAAAAGCAACTTTGCAGCCAGGAAACCAAATTATATGGGTGGCTGCCCCAAACATTTATATGACTCTGCCTCGAATTTGTGACTATATATATAGTCACAATATATGTATATATATTTTTTATGTATACTATATAATGTTATGTAATGTTCAAAATATAAAGTGTATTTAATATATGTATATATAATTATTTCAAATAGATATTTTTTGTAAAATTTATAAACATTTTTTGTGAAAAGCTTATAAAATATATTGTGTATTTAATATGTATATATATGTATTTTTTGTGAAATGTTTGTTCTGAATATTTACAGAAAAAACATGTTCAAGGAATGACCAAAAAATTGATTTTTGTGTTGCAAATATTCAGTAATAAATCTAAAAGAGTTTTGCTATAGCTGGTGCAGTAACATTTACCACCATTAGATCAGTTTAAAAACATGCACTGTACAAAATGTAACACTAATTTTAAAATAAATTTGCTTCCATTGTTTAAAGCAAAACATTGTTGTGGTTTGTTTTATTAAAAACAATTTCACCGTAACAAACAGTGAATTCAACACCAATATAAAGAACATATTTAGTTGAGTCCAATTAAGAATTTAAGTTGGCATTACAGTGAATACAATAATGGACAAAAATTTTAATTTGAGTTCATCCATCCATTATCCAACCCGCTATATCCTAACTACAGGGTGACGGGGGTCTGCTGGAGCCAATCCCAGCCAACACAGGGAGCAAGGCAGGAAACAAACCCCGGGCAGGGCGCCAGCCCACCGCAGTTAATTTGAGTTTTTAAAGAAATTTGGTTTGAGCTAAATACACTTTTTGCTTTTATTCAAGTTTTTGAAAACTCAAATGAATTAAGTTTACTCAAATGCATTTTTAAAATTTGAAAGAAATCAATGAAATTGCTTGTTACCTTGTGAAGTAATTTATTTACGTTGATCCAACAACACATTTTTTACAGTGTGCCCTGTGTTGGCTGGAATTGGCTCCAGCAGACCCCCGTGACCTTGTAGTTAGGATATAGCAGGTTGGATAATGAATGGATGGATGGATAAGGTTCATATTTGGCAAAGAAAGAACGTTACATTTATAGCGGAGAGAGCGTATTTGATCCTCACCCTCCATGTGTTCTAAACTTGCCGTACACTCATTCAATACAAATGAAAGGATTGAGTGGTGTACAGAAAAAAATGGATTTCAATTTTGACCTTAATTGAAATATTTAGTTGTTTTTAAAAGCTTTTCATTCAGATTCTTTAATCAGTTTTAAGTTTTAATGCAGACTGTTCAGCAAAAGGATAACAAGAAAAACAAAAGAATATTTCATCCATCCATCCATCCATTTTCCAACCCGCTGAATCCGAACACAGGGTCACGGGGGTCTGCTGGAGCCAATCCCAGCCAACACAGGGCACAAGGCAGGAACCAATCCCAGGCAGGGTGCCAACCCACCGCAGGACACACACAAACACACCCACACACCAAGCACACACTAGGGCCAATTTAGAATCGCCAATCCACCTAACCAGCATGTCTTTGGACTGTGGGAGGAAACCCACGCAGACACGGGGAGAACATGCAAACTCCACGCAGGGAGGACCCGGGAAGCGAACCCGGGTCTCCTAACTGCAAGGCAGCAGCGCTACCACTGCGCCACCGTGCAGCCCACAATACATAACATTTGATTTTTAATTATTTTTTTTTAAATGGAGAAGCACTATCTATGTTGAGTGGCGGAGTTATAACATACAAGTGCCAGATGCTCTCATCTCCACACTCCACAGAGTCTACTCCCAGTTGGACCAAGCCAGCATTACAGTCAGACTCAGGTTCTTTGACTTTTCCAGTGCTTTTAACACCATTCTGCCTCATTAACTGAAGAAATGCTCAAAGACTTTGAAACTTCATGATCCCAGAATCTCCTGCATGATGGACTACATGACCAACAGACAGCAGATTGAGAGGCTGAGGGACTGTGTTTCAGGAAATGGTGGTGTGTAACACTGGAGCACCTCAGGGAACTGTCCTGTCTCCCCTCCTGTTCACCCCTCTACACAACAGACTTCCACCACAACACCAGTACTTGCCATCTACAAACAGTTTAAGCTGACTCTTCCGTCATAGACTGCATTAATAATGGAAATGAGCCACAGTACTGGAAGGAGGCTTTTGTCTTGTGGTGCAGGATTGTGACAATGCGGGTTTGCTCCACGCTCCCATTAACTTTCCGGGAGCCCTTGAATCTGACACCGTTGGTAATATCACCGATGAGCTTGGCAGTGAGGAATAACAATGAAACAAGGGGATGGTGTAAAAGTGTCGAGTGCTTTTTATTTTAAAACCAACAAAACAGTGTTCAAATAAATAGTGCAGTGCTTCATATCTTTAAATAAATAATCCATAAAAACAGAGGTGAAAAGTGGAGATTAAAATCCAATAGAAAAAAATCCTTTAAAAAAAAACAATGACGAAGTTAAAACAACGGCTGGAAACAGTCTCTTTAAAAACAAAGCCTGGTGCCTTCTTTTTACCTGGCGGCTCCCCTGCTTCTCCCATCAGGCTTTGCAACAGGGGACTCGCCCTACCTGCAGCTGACCTTCTTCGTAGATCCGGTCTGGTGGCCTTCCGATCCCTGGCTCCGGTTCTGCTCACCCAGACCGAGACTTGGGCTTCCCAGAGACCAGGACACTCACACTGGGGCTTCTATTCCCAATCTCCGACTCCCACTGCTTTCGCTGCGGTGAGCCAACCTTCTCCCGGTCACTCCTGCTCCAAACAAATACTCAGCAGGGGCGACCACTACCGTCTCCACTTGGGTGCCGCCCAAACACCCCACTTGGGCTCGTCTCTCCCAGCTGCTTGTATACAGAGCGAGCCTGCGCTTGCTTGATCTCACTCACTCACACACACACACACACTCACACACACTTTCTCCTCACTGCTTCCTGCCTTCTTCCCTGCAACCTTCGTCTTTCTTTTCTCTATCCTTTTTTTTCCTCCCCTACTAGCCACCTCGCGCTTCTATATATCACGGGGACGTGGATCAGCTGTGGCAATCAGCAGCTCCTGGGAACAATTCCGGATGTGGACGACTCCTGACCTGCACACTTAAGTGAGAACCGCCTGCATCACGAACTCCCCGGGAACTGCTCGGCCACACACCACTGCGCCCCCTCACTAAGCCGTGAGTGCGGCGATTATTTATTTTAAAAACTGTCCCTTTTGACATGAGCTTTGGACCCGCTATACCACAAGGATTGACAACCTGCAACTCAACATCAGCAGCACAAATGAACTGATGGTGGACTTCCTGTGTACCAAGAAACCTCTGAGACCTGTCACCATCCTGGAGGAGGACATTGACGTAGTGCCGAGCTACAGGTACCTAGGGGTTCACATGAGCATCAAACTGGATTGGTCTGACGACACAGTGAATCTGGACAAGAAGGGCCAGAGCAGAATGGACTTGCTAAGGAGACTCTCAGGTCTTTTGATGTGTGCAGAAAGCTGCCAGAAATGTTCTACCAGTCCATAATAGCCAGTGTGGTATTGTACATTTCAGTGTCCCAGGGAAGCAACCTGGGCTCAAAAGAAGCACAACACCTGAGAAAACTTAGTAGGAAAGCCTGCGCCATTCACAGGGCCAACGCTGGACACACTGGAAGCTGTGATGGATGGGGGAAAAATTGGAGGACATCATGAAAAATACTCTCTATCCTCTTCAGGAGGCTCATTCCATCATGGTATGCTAAGAAGTGTCTCTGGGGGTTTTTCCCACTGCAATCAGTAAATTCAGGGCTTACACCCAATGTACTCATTAAGTTTATTTGTATAGATAGATAGATAGATAGATAGATAGATAGATAGATAGATAGATAGATAGATAGATAGATAGATAGATAGATAGATAGATAGATAGATAGATAGATAGATACTTTATTAATCCCAAGGGGAAATTCACATAATACTCCAGCAGCAGCATACTGATAAAAACAATATTAAATTAAAGAGTGATAACAATGCAGGTATAACAGACAGACAATAACTTTGTATAATGTTAACGTTTACCCCCCGGGTGGAATTGAAGAGTCACATAGTGTGAGGGAGGAACGATCTTCTCAGTCTGTCAGTGGAGCAGGACGGTGACAGCAGTCTGTCGCTGAAGCTGCTCCTCTGTCTGGAGATGATCCTATTTAGTGGATGCAGTGGATTCTCCATGATTGACAGGAGCCTGCTCAGCGCCCGTCGCTCTGCCACAGATGTCAAACTGTCCAGCTCCATGCCTACAATAGGGCCTGACTTCCTCACCAGTTTGTCCAGGCATGAGGCGTCCCTCTTTTTTATGCTGCCTCCCCAGCACACCACCACGTAGAAGAGGGCACTCGCCACAACCGTCTGATAGAACATCTGCAGCATCTTATTGCAGGTGTTGAAGGACACCAGCCTTCTAAGGAAGTAATTGGCTGCATTGTCTGTCCATCGAGTCTGTATCATTGTTTTTTACATTTCTGCTACTGTATGTATTTGAATTTCTTCATGAGAAGAATAAAGTTTATCTAATGCAGTGGTCTCCAACTCCGGTCCTGGAGAGCTATTGTGACTGCAGGTTTTCATTCTAACCCTTTTCTTAATTAGTGACCTGATTTTGCTGCTAATTAACTCTTTGCCTTAATTTTAATTGAAGCACATCTTAAGACTTATTTCTTTTTTCCTTAATTAGCAACCAAACAATATTAAGACACAAAGTGCACAAACACATAAACAACAACCTGCATCCATCACACAATAACTGAAAATAAAGAAAGGTGAAGGCCTCCTCAGTAATGTTGATCTGCTCATGTCCACAAAACATTTTGACAGCGCTCTTAAAAAAGAAAATCGACAGTTTTGGAAATGTCTGCCATGGCAGAATGAGCACTATGGAATTAAATAACGGGTTTAATTAGCAATGAAAATTGGGTTCAAATTAAGAAACTGGTTGAGGTTTGAGGCCCCAACTTAGTTGCTCATCTGTTGGCTCACTTCACATCAAGTTTATGTTTAGGTGCCGTTTAAGGAAAAAGAATCAATTTAAGCAGTCAGAGTCTCAAGAAAAGTCCATTAAAATAAAGGGAAATAGTTAATTAGCAGAAAAAACTGGTCACTAATTAAGAAAAGAGTTAAAATGAAAACTTGCAGCCACAGTAGCTCCTGGTCTAATGTAATATAATTCAATATAATCCTCCTTCCGTCCAGTAGATGGCAGTGTTTGCTAGAAGATCCGCACCAGAGCGCCTTCTTTCTTTCTTTCGAGTCGCTCGTTGATGTCTCGTTTTGCTCTTTGATTTCTCCCGCGGACTACTCGGGTTGTCATACGAGGCGCGTGTCTGCACTTTCAGTGACAAAAGGGAGCCGAGGAAGAAGTGAAAAAGTGGCGAGGAGGAGGAGAATACGGACGAGAGTCGGTGAGCAACAGGAGCATAAAGCGGGGTGGGAGAGAACAGGAAGGAAAGTGGAACAGGACGTGGGCCGGAATGTTAGGAAGACGAGAAGAACATATTGAGGGCGATGGATCAGGGGAAAAGAGGAGTGAAGAAGACAAGGAGCGAGAGTGTCAATGAAAGTGAAATTGAGAAGGGAGAAAGAGAAAAGAGAGTCGTGCTCCAGTGTTGACGGTGACGGCGCGCCTCCCGTACACCCGTCATGCGGTTCCACTTTCCCCGTTTACTTTCACGCAGGTTGCCGTGTAAGTTGCTCGATCCTCCCGTTCCGTTATTTGAATTCTGCCCGAGTTTACTGTGCGTTCGGATTCGAAAAGATCCGAGATTAAAGCTTGGGAATTTCACAACAACTTTATTTCTCCCAAATTGCGTTTGTAGTACACATGGAGTAGTGACAGGCAATCCAATATAGACACGTGGAGGTTTCGTGAGTAGGCCGGATTAAGACACTGTGGTGTGCCTCTGGGCATCTGCACCTCTTGTGCCCCCCCCTTATACTCAAACGGAGACAAATCAAACGCAGCATACTACACACCTGAAACAATTTAGTCAGCCAATATTCCAAGCAAACGAACAAGCAGTCAGAGGACAGACTCCCCTGACACCTGCATGAATGTTCACAGATTCCACAGGGGTGTTAGAATCAGGGTTATCAATCGGGATTGGTAAGGACTTATAAATCAACGTACTGCTTTCTGTTTCCAACAAAATGAGTGTTTGGCTTTTGAAAAATCTTCTTTATACGGTTCTTTTTTGCCCCAAAAGAGGGTCAAACAAACAAGGCCTAGACCCCTCCCTTGTAATTTGATGTACTAAAGAAGGATAGTAAAATGTGAACAAATAGCACAACATTAAATAGAAAAAACAACCATAGTTACTACAGTATTCAGTTCTTACTGTTCAAAATACAAGAAATCAACATTAAATGTCAAAGCATGGTGCCTTTTAGCTACGGGTACAGCAATAAGATAAATCTTTGACTGTGAACAGAGTGCAGAACAAGAAAATAAAAGAAGCAAAGGACATCAAACCTTCTTATGAAAGTGAAGATCCTTGCCTAACAGCTACTACTCTTACCTGTGTTGTGCAGGGTCTACAGAAACCCCGTTAAGGTCTCTGCTGCCAATCATCAGGTGGGCCCTGGGCTCTATCATCATCATCATCATCATCATCTTCATACACATTGAACTTGGCCACTTGCTTATGGGCAGTTGTGGCACTTCCACTTGAAATACCCCATTAGGTGCCCCTCAGACCTGACCAAGCTCCTGTTAGCGTATTCCCTTCTTCTTCTTCTTTTGGCTGCTCCCATTAGGGGTCGCCACAGCGGATCATCTTCTTCCATCTCTTCCTGTCCTACGCGTCTTGCTCTGTTACACCCATCACCTGCATGTGATCTCTCACCACATCCATAAAACTTCTCTTAGGCCTTCCTCTGTTCCTCTTACCTGGCAGCTCTATCCTTAGCACCCTTCTCCCAATATGCCCAGCATCTCTGCTCTGCACATGTCCAAACCAACGCAATCCTGCCTCTCTGACTTGTCTCCAAACTGTCCAACTTGAGCTGATCCTCTAATGTCCTCATTTCTAATCCTGAACATCCTCATCACACCCAATGCAAATCTTAACATCTCTAACTCTGACACCTCCAGCTCTGTCTCCTGCTTTCTGGTCAGTGCCACCATCTCCAGCCCATATAACATAGCTGGTCTTACTACCGTCCTGTAGACCTTCCCTTTCACTCTTGCTGATACCCGTCTGTCACAAATCACTCCTGACACTCTTCTCCACCCACTCCACCCTGCTTGCACTCTCTTCTTCACCTCTCTTCCACAATCCCCATTACTCTGTACTGTTGATGCCAAGTATTTAAACTCATCCACCTTTGCCAACTCTACTCACTGCATCCTCACCATTCCACTGACCTCCCTCTCATTTACACACATGTATTCTGTCTTGGTGGTCCTACTGACCTTCATTCCTCTCCTCTCTAGAGCATATCTCCACCTCTCCAGGGTCTCCCCAACCTGCTCCCTACTATCGCTACAGATCGCAATGTCATCAGCAAACATCATAGACCACAGGAACTCCTGTTTAATCTCGTATATCAACCTGTCCATCACCAATGCAAATAAGAAAGGGCTCAGAGCCGAGCCCTGATGTAATCCCACCTCCGTCACTCCTACCGCAGACCTCACCACTGTCACACTTCCCTCGTACATATCCTGTACAACTCTTACGTACTTATTATTATTATTATTAAGTTACATTTATTGAGCGCCTTTCACAAACCCATGGTTGCTTTAAATACAGAGTAAAAAAAAAAAATTACACAGATGACAAAAGTTCGTAGAAGAGGAAAGTGTTTACTTCTCTGCCACTCCCGACTTCCTTATACCACAGCTCCTTTCGAGTCACCCTGTCATATGCTTTCTCCACGTCCACAAAGATGCAATGCAACTCCTTCTGGCCTTCTCTCTACTTCTCCATCAGAAGCAAACATCTCATCTGTGGTGCTCTTTCTTGGCGTAAAACCATCCTGGTGCTCACTAATCATCCCCTCACTTCTTAACTGAGCTTCCACTACTCTTTCTCATAACTTCATGCTGTGGCTCATCAATTTTATCCCCCTGTAGTTACTGCAGTCCTGCACATCCCCCTTATTCTTAAATATCAGCACCAGTACACTTCTTCTCCACTCCTCAGGCATTCTCTCACTTTCCAAGATTCCGTTAAACAATCTGGTTAAAATCTCCACTGCCATCTCTCCTAAACATCTCCATGCTTTCGCAGGTGTGTCATCTGCACCAATGGCCTTTCCATTCTTCATCCTCTTCATAGCTGTCCTTACTTCTAATTCCTTACCCTAATTCACTATCTCCACATCATCCAACCTCTTCTCTCTCTCGTTCTTTTCATTCATCAGTCTCTCAAAGTACTCTTTCCATCTGCTCACTACACTCTCCTCACTTGTTGCCATCTTTATCTTTTACCACCCTAACCTGCTGCACATCTTTCTCAGCTTGGCCCCTCTGTTTAGCCCACCGGTCCTTTTCTCCCTCCTTATTGTCCAACCTCTCATACAACTCATCATACACCTTTTCTTTAGCCTTCGCCACCTCTCTCTTCACCTTGCGCCTTATCTCCTTGTACACTTGTCTACTTTCTGCATCTGTCTGAGTACAGTCATCCCTCACCTATTGCGGGGGTTACGTTCCAGAGCCCCTGCGATAGGTGAAAATCCGCGAAGTAGCGACCTATATTTATTTTATTATTTATGTATATTTTAAGGCTTTATAAACCCTTCCCACACTCTTATAAACCTTTCTCACTTTCTTATTAACCTTTCCCACACTCTTATAAACACTTCCTATGCTCTTAAACACTTTCTACATTCTTAAACACCGCAGAGCAACACTACACGACTCAATCAGACGTCGATGTGTCTGCCACTCGCTTTGTGAAGGGGGGCAGCTGAACTCACGCTGAGCAGAAATGGACTTTGTGCTGCTTCTGCCAAAATGCCTGCTTGTCGCTCTGCGTATTCTGAAGGAGGAGGAGGAGTGGGGGTGTGTGAGGGCTGAACGCACGTTCGCTCAAACCCCCCTCCCCGGAGGCGCAGTACGCTCCTGCCACTTCGCATTGTCAAGGAGGTGGGGAGCTGAATGAACGCTAACTTTGTGCTGCTTGTCGCTCTGCGTGTCAATAATTTAAAAGCCTGTACAGCACCTATTTTCCTATCTCAATGCCTTGTCTTGCGTGAAGTTAAAATGTTTTATAATAGTGAGATGTTACTCATATCCTTAGCCCGACATCTACATATCATATGTGTTAACAAAGTGTGTTTTATAAGTTTACATGTGTTTAAAGCATGTGGGATGGGTATTTTAAGGCTTAAACTATAAAAATATTTATTTATATGGTCTTTCTATATCGCAGATTTTCACCTATTGCTGATGGGTCTGGAACATAACTTCCGCGATAGGCGGGCGATCACTTGTATTTAAAAAACCCGCAATACAATGAAGCTGCAATAGGTGAACCACGATATGGCGAGGGACGAATGTATCCCACTTGTTCTTCGTCATCCGCTTCCTCTGTATACAGGTGCTGGTCATAAAATTAGAATATCATGACAAAGTTGATTTATTTCCATAATTCCATTCAAAAAGTGAAACTTGTATATTAGATTCATTCATTACACACAGACTGATGTTTAATCAAATGTTTATTTCTTTTAATTTTTATGATTATAACTGACAACTAATGAAAGTCCCAAATTCAGTATCTCGGAAAATTAGAATATTGTGAAAAGGTTCAATATTGAAGACCCCTGGTGCCACACTCTAATCAGCTAATTAACTCCAAACACCTGCAAAAGCCTTTAAATGATCTCTCAGTCGAGTTCTGTAGGCTACACAATCATGGGGAAGACTGCTGACTTGACAGTTGTCCAAAAGATGACCATTGACACCTTGCACAAGGAGGAGGGCAGGACACAAAAGGTCATTGCTAAAGAGGCTGGCTGTTCACAGAGCTCTGTGTCCAAGCACATTAATAGAGAGGCGAAGGGAAGGACAAGATGTGGTAGAAAAAAGTGTACAAGCAATAGGGATAACCGCACCCTGGAGAGGATTGTGAAACAAAACCCATTCAAAAATGTGGGGGAGATTCACAAAGAGTGGACTGCAGCTGGAGTCAGTGCTTCAAGAACCACCACACACAGACGTATGCAAGACATGGGTTTCAGCTGTCGCATTCCTTGTGTCAAGCCACTCTTGAACAAGACACAGCGTCAGAAGCGTCTCGCTTGGGCTAAAGACAAAAAGGACTGGACTGCTGCTTTCTGATGAAAGTAAATTTTGCATTTCCTTTGGAAATCAAGGTCCCAGAGTCTGGAGGAAGAGAAGAGAGGCACAGAATCCACATTGCGTGAGGTCCAGTGTAAAGTTTCCACAGTCAGTGGTGGTTTGGGGTGCCATGTCATCTGCTGGTGTTGGTCCATTGTGTTTTCTGAGGTCCAAGGTCAACACAGCCGTCTACCAGGAAGTTTTAGAGCACTTCATGCTTCCTGCTGCTGACGAACTTTATGGAGATGCAGATTTCATTTTCCAACAGGACCTGGCACCTGCACACAGTGCCAAAGCTACCAGTACCTGGTTTAAGGACCATGGTATCCCTGTTCTTGATTGGCCAGCAAACTCGCCTGACCTTAACCCCATAGAAAATCTATGAGGTATTGTGAAGAGGAAGATGCAATACGCCAGACCCAACAATTCAGAAGAGCTGAAGGCCACTATCAGAGCAACATGGGCTCTCATAACACCTGAGCAGTGCCACAGACTGATCGACTCCATGCCACGCCGCATTGCTGCAGTAATCCAGGCCAAGGGAGCCCCAACTAAATATTGAGTGCTGTACATGCTCATACTTTTCATGTTCATACCTTTCAGTTGGCCAACATTTCTTAAAATCCTTTTTTTGCATTAGTCTTAATTGATATTCTAATTTTCCCAGATACTGAATTTGGGACTTTCATTAGTTGTCAGTTATAATCATCAACATTAAAAGAAATAAACATTTGAAATACATCAGTCTGTGTGTAATGAATGAATCTAATATACAAGTTTCACTTTTTGAATGGAATTACTGAAATAAATCAACTTTGTCATGATATTCGAATTTTATGACCAGCACCTGTACTCTCGTGTACTTCCTCATTCCTTTCCCTCCTTCCTCTGTTAAAGCTAAATCCTGATGGTTTGTGAGGCTTTATCTTTTCTAATTAAAAACAAATGTAGCATTTCAGCAAAGTTTGTAATGTGACCCCATTTCTAGACTTTTAGCTCACCCACTAAGTCTGGTTTTCTGAACCTTCTCTTACTGGGGGCAGCAGCTCTGGTGTCAACAAGCCAAGTGGGCCACACAATAAAAATGTTAGGCTTACATATAAAATATTTACCTGGGAATGACATGAATGTTTCTTTATATATAATACGCTACCGTGGCTGTCCATTTGTCTGTTCCAGATTTTAAATCACCTGAAGCTCGCAAACCGTTTTACCTATTGACCTGAAATTTGGTACACATATACTACGTGACCTCTACTGTCCACTTTCAGGGTGATGATTGACCTCCAAGGTTATTCCTCTTTTTATTGTATTTTATTGTAGAATCAACTCTCTGCAGCGGCCAGTAGGGCTGACGTGCGGCACATGTGTGCAGGCGCTGTTCTCATCCCTACCACATTCGCCATCACTTTCTCTACCTCTTCATATCCCAAATCATTCCTGAGGCAAATTAAGACTTAAGTGCCAGCTTAAGTGAAAAATTAAAGAAAAGGTACTAAGTAATTGCAACACAAACACTGACTTAATCATGTTTAACGTGAAAAGATGCCGATGAAAGAAGAGAAGAAGCGTGCTGCTAGAGTGAAGAAAAGAAGAGCTGCTCAGGAGCAAATGAATGGTAAATGTACAGAGAAAAGAGGATGAAAACTGTAAGTCCAGTGGATTCACTGCACGTTATCATGCAGTATGCCGTTACTGGTGTTCAGAGGTGGGTAGAGTAGCCAAAAATTGTACTCAAGTAAGAGTAGCGTTACTTCAAAATAATATTACTCAAGTAGAAGTAAAAAGTAGTCATCCAAAAAAATGACTCAAGTAATAGTTAAAAAAGTATTTGGTGAAAAGACTACTCAAGTACTGAGTAACTGTTTGATCATAATAAATCTTTTTTTTTTTTTTAGAAATGTAATAAGACAGACACAAATATAAAATAATGTGCAAAGTCTGGTATTTCCAAATAATAAAAAATGAGTAAAAATAAATAACATCTTCACAAAATAAAGATGCACAAATAACACAAAGTTCCAAAACTCAGTTTTTCACAACAAAGCTTTTGAAGCCAATACCTACAGTAGGTAACATGTATGTTTGAACAGTGCAAACTACTTACAGTGATTAGATATACAGTACACTGACAGTATAATCTTTATATACAATACGCTACCGTGGCTGTCCGTTCGTCTGTCCAGGATTTTAAATCACCTGTAGCTCACAAACGGTTTGAACTATTGACCTAAAATTTGGTACACATATACTACGTGATGTCTACTGTCCGCTTTTGGGGTGATGATTGACCTCCACGGTTATTCCTCTTTTTTATTTTAGAGCGGCTAGCAGGGTGGCTGTGTGGCGTATGTTTACGGGCGCCATTCTCATCCCTACCACATTCGACGTCACTTCCCCTACCTCTTCGTATCTTAAACCATTCTTGAGGCAGATTGAAGACTTAAGTGTCAGCTTAAGTGAAAAATTAAAGAAAACGTACTAAGTAATTGCAACACAAACACGGACTTAATCAGTTTTAATGTGAAAAGATGCCAACGGAAGAAGAGAAGAAGCGGGCCGCTAGGGTTGAGAAAAGAAAAGCTGCTCAAGAAGCAGCAAGCGCATCAACCTCTAAGCAAACGAATGCTAAACGTACAGAGAAAGAGGATGAAAACTATAAGTCAAATGTATTCTGCAGTGCGCCGTTACTGGTACTGTATATTCACTTGCCCTCCAAATAGCACAGCTGATAGAAAATAACATTAGAACAAGGCACGTACAAGAAGTCTCACTTTACCATGACTGTCTGTGTCTGTGCATGTTTGGTTAAAACATGCTTGTTCTTCACTCAGTGAAGTGATGGTTACGCTTCAATAGGAGTTGGCTCTCAAGGTTCTTGCAGTGAAGCTGTGACTGTTTAGCAGTGAACAGGAGTCCCGCGTGACTCAAAAGTCTCTCACAGGCTGCAGACGCAGGAAGTTTGTGTGTGGTCATGTGACTGCATGGCTACGTCTGATTAATGAAACGGAGTCATGTGATTATTGTTGCTTCCTCTGATTGGTGAAACAGTCATGCAGTAGATCCACTGGCGACTTCTCTCTGGCAAAAATATAGTGTATCTAATGTGTAAATGGAAAAATGTAATGAGTCGAGTGTTGCCCAATGTAGCGGAGTAAGAGTAGCATTTCTTCTTCACAAATGTACTCAAGTAAAAGTAAAAAGTATGGTGCAGTAAAAAAGTACAATTTTTTTTAAAAGATACTCAAGTAAATGTAACTCGTTACTACCAACCTCTGCTGGTGTTTAATAATTTCTGAAATCAGATCTTCATAAAAAATACCAATGAAGAAGAGAACTAAACAAAACGAAATGCAAGCACCTTTGTGCAGTTAGACAAGAGTGAAACTAACCAGCAACTCTGTGTGTTCAAGTAGTAATTATAAAAAAAAAAAAAAATAGTCTGCAATTAGCTTGAATAACTTTCTACATACAATAGTTCACTTGTCATAAATAACACCTGCTTTTCTCACTAAATGTCCTGTTGTTGTCTAGAGGAGGTGATTCTGAATGGTTGTAAACGGGGATTCATTTGCCACATCTGCATTTTCTAATTAACAAACACCAAAGGAGTCACTAAATGGTACCTGTGCTCACCGACTGGACGGCACACGAGATATTCCACAAGCAGAAGGCCGTAATCTCGGGTGCAGCTGATGGAAAAAGGGGGAAATAGAATGCTGGGCTTCCATTTTCTTTAGAGACGTTTCCACGGTGTTTTAAACCAAAACAAGAAGAGCCCATGAGCAAAGTAGTGATGGACAACTTTGGAACAGGACAGGACAGCAGCGTGAATTGAAATGCTTTAAAGCAGCTCCATTTGGAATTGGTACTTGATGTGAAGCCCTGCTAAGGCGTCATCAAGTGCTCTTGTTAAATGATCAGAGAGACACGTCTCATGAGAGGACTGTGAGCGTATTTTAAATAACGTGGTATTAAACCTGTTTGGTGCATCCACTGGATCGTGATGCCAAGTACTTTGTTATCTCGTACTTAAGATTGTTCGTTAATTAGTGAGTGTTTTCCTGGAATGATTGGTGACCGTGTATGCGAGTAACACCCAGGAGCTGTGCACGATAAAAGCAGAAGACGGTTTTGTGCCTCCCAGGTTGAGAACTCCTGCACTAAGCTGGTGTCTGCCCATCTCGCTTTCTTAACTGTAGTAGAGAAACTGGATGCCTGGCCAGACTTAGGAATGTTACTTTTTTAGTGAGTGGTTTTGTTTAATATTAACTTAATGATTTTTTTTTTGTTTTTTGGTGAACCTATCAGCGAATGCACTTGTGAAGACACACACAATGTGATGAGTCTAGAAGGGCATAGCAGCCACTCAACCCGACGCAGACAGATGCAGCAGACACACTTACAAAAACACAAGCATTTTTATTTTCTTTCTTCACTTGTGGGTAACGTCTTTCCCTTTCCCACAAGTACACAACACAGTCCCAATGCACAAGCACAACACCTAAACACAATACTCGCTTTTCTTTCTTCTCCACTCCTCCTCCTCCCGTCTCTGGCTCCTTTTATATGTTACCCGGATTACCCATATGGGCTCTGGAGCAGCTGCAGCACCCCCAGATCCCAACTTCATCTCCCATGAAGCCCTGCACGAGTCCGAGGCACCACTGCCACCCATGGATGCCTGCCATCTAGCGTCCTAGGGAAGGAGGAGGTAGTGTTCTGCCCATGCTTGCTCCCCACTGGTCATCTCAGCAAAGAGGTGTCCTGGCCGTCTTTGACAACAGCCATAGAGATATGCTCATGACTCCAGTGTTTCCTTTTTGTTTTTTTTTGCTGAAGGTGTGCCACCCCCCAAGGTTCTCATGCCCCCATCAGCACCTGCTCAGTTGCCCATATGGTTAATCCGGCAGACCATAGCCTATTCTATCAGAATCCAGGTACAAGGCAAGAATCACCTTGGACGTGGTGCCAGTCCATATCACAGTGATGCTGGGTTCACTCCGAGTCACCATTGAGCCGGACCTGCAGACCTTTCAGTAGTGGGGGTGTGTGGTATAGCGGGTCCACAGCTCTTAGCAAAGGCCAGTTTTTTAAATGAATAATCACAGTGCTCGTGGCGTAGCGAGGAGGCGTGGTAGTGTGGCTGAAGCAGTTCCCGGGTGGATTCGTGCTGTGGTCGTTTCTCACCTAAGTGCACAGGTGAGAGACGGTCCACGGCGTAATTGTTCCCGGGAGCTGTTGATTGCCACAGTTGCCACGTCCATTATATAGAGAAGCCCAAGACGGATAGGGAAGAGAAGAGAACAAGAAAAAGAAAAGAGAAGGAAACGGAGGTTGTAGAAGGAAGCAGGAAGTGAGCGAGTGAGAGAAAGTCAGTGTGGGAGAACAAGCGAGCGAGAGCAGGCTCGCAGCAGCTGAGCAGGCAGCATGGCAGCCTGGGTGTTTGGCCGACACCTGGGGGAGTAGTAGATGTGGTCGCTGTCGTAGAGATTAGTTTGGAGGACAGCAGTGACTGGAAGGTGGGAGACTCTCTGTGGTGTCCCCAGCGTGAGAGCCTTGGTCGTTGGGGAATCCCAAGTCACTGTCAGGGGGAGCCGACCTGAGCCAAGGATCGGTAAGGCAACTGACAGTAGAAGCAGGCACTGAGAAGGTCAGCTATATATCATCTACTGTTAAATTCTGCTCTGTACTTCTAAAATGTATATTTTTTATTTCTTACTATATTGAGAAATTGTTCTGTTCTGTGTACTGCATTGTATTGTATTGACCCCCTTCTTTTGACACCCACTGCACGCCCAACCTACCTGGAAAGGGGTCTCTCTTTGAACTGCCTTTCCCGAGGTTTCTTCCATTTTTCCCTACTAGGTTTTTTTTGGGAGTTTTTCCTTGTCTTCTTAGAGAGTCAAGGCTGGGGGGCTGTCAAGAGGCAGGGCCTGTTAAAGCCCATTGCGGCACTTCCTGTGTGATTTTGGGCTATACAAAAATAAACTGTATTGTCAGCTGCAGAGAGAGCGTCTCGCCTGCTGCAGGGCCCAAATGGGAGAAGCAGGTGAGACGCTAATGTAAAAGAGGCACTGGGCTTGTCATTGGTTTTTTAAAAGACTGCTTCCTGCATAATGTTTTAACTTCGGTTTTAAAGGATTGTTTTTCTATGGTTTTTAAACCTCCACATTTCTTTTACGGATTATTTATTTATTGACATTTGAATCACTGCACTATTTGGATACTGCACTTTGTTTTGATTATTGTTGTAAATAAAAGCACTTTTGCACATTTTCATCATCCCCTTGCTGTGTTGTTGCCTCACTGTCTGTCTAGCTCATCGGTAACATTACCGACGGTGTTGGGTTCAAGGGCTCCCAAACAGCGGATGGGAACATGGAGCAGAACCCACATCGTCACAGGGTGATTGGTGTCCTCACAGCAGTAGTGAGAAGACTCAGGGGGCACCTTTTAAATTCTGTACAGACAGCTGGGGGAGTGCTATTCAAGCCAAGGACACAGGAGCCATAAAATGTTTAAGAGTACATCTCCATCCGTTCACTAGGTGGCAGTATTTATTCTAACCATTGCCCAGCCATGTCATACCAAAATAATCTTGATATTACAATTTGTGGATATTCAGATTTATCTACTAAACAAAACCCCTTTTTTTTCTTCCATTTGTATAGATTGGGAGATGTTTGTTTGAACATCTGAAAGAGCCACTGAATCGCACTAACATGCAGAAGACTTACGGAATGGTGCAAGAGAAGAGAAGTGTGAGGAGTTCATCTTGAAAAGGTAGAGATGACACTGAGGAAGTTAGCTAACATGGTGGGTATCAGCCACAGTCCTGTAGGCACAGAACAGAACAGGTGGCCAGAAGAAGTTCAGACCCGTGAGAATATAGCAGAAAAGACACTGAAGGTACGTGTAGGTCAAGAGATATCAAATAATTTCAATGTTACTCTGTTACCTGGCTATAACACTATATGAAATCAAGCTGAATTAATATGGTGGACATTATTTATTTGTTACGTTTTATTAATTTTATTAAAATCAAATAACATTCCATACATGCAAGTCAAGTTTAGCAAAACTAGGTTCGAAACAAATTGCCCCCCACCCATGATATGGTGGAAATTTAACACAACAAGATTAGCCACCATCCTACAGGCACACAGCCATCAGTTTACAAACTGCTGGCCTTCCCTCCATTAACGCAGGCACTTAATTCAGTCGAGAGTAACAGGGGACACAGGCAACATGGGGTGCAGAGCAGCAACTGACCCTAGAGGGGGCACCAGTCCATAACTAGTTACTTTAGACCTGTCAGTGAGCCAAACTCCCGTGTCTTTGGAATGTAACGGGAAAAACTGGAGGAGTGAAAGAATAAAAAAACAAATCAAACCATAAGTGGCCAGGCCTGTACTAGAAACACATGCCATCTGAAGATGTGAGGACAATCAGGTGTGAGTGGGAATATCAAATGAGTTTTAAATGAATACTCCTGGATCAGTGTGGCCATCAGGTGCAGGCAGTGAGCATTCAGTTGAGCTGTCTGTGGAGCAAAAAATGGAGCTGCCTTTGATCTGAGGAAGTCATTTGGAGCTTAAAGTGACTTGGTAATGAGTGGGGGGGTCTCCATGGCAGAAGTATGTTGAGTTAAGAGTGGAGTTAGGGTAGCTGGAGTAATAAAGGAAGAGGAGTGCTTTTAAGCATGAAGCAGTGTGTTGGTGTTAGAACCACCTCTCCAACCAGATGGAAATCATTCAGGCAGGACCACCGAGGCTGTAGTTCGGTTTGCGAATAGTTTTTAATTGCAGCAAAACGGGACTCATTGCATGATTGAACTGAATGTGTGTTTTTGTTGGTTTGGAATTTCAAGACATCTAAGTCCAAATCTCTTTAAAGTGGTGTTTTTAGTTTAGGTCAGATTCAGCCTTGAGCTTTCATTGTTGTATTTGGGCCAGCTTTGACGTATATTTCCAGTATGAAACACATGAAATGGATGGAAAAAAATTAAAAATGTTCCCCTTTCTCTTTTCTTTATTTTTGTCTTGATTAGTCGGATATTTTTTGTGTGTCAAGTAGGTTTTCACTGCAGAGATCTCCTTAGGCCAGGGGTGCCTAACTCTGGTCCGGGTGGGCCACAGTGGCTTCAGCTTTTCATTTTAGCCCTTTTCCTAATCGGCGACCAGTTTTCACTACCGACAGACAGACAGACAGACAGACAGACAGACAGACAGACAGACAGACAGACAGACAGACAGACAGACAGACAGACAGATAGATAGATAGATAGATAGATAGATAGATAGATAGATAGATAGATATTTTATTAATCCCCAAGGGGAAATTCACATACTCCAGCAGCAGCATACTGATAAAAATAATATTAATTAAAGACTGATTAAAAATGCAGTGCAAGTTAAAAAATGCAAGGTGGAGAGTGCGAGGCAGGTATAAGACAGTAACTTTGTATAATGTTAACGTTTACCCCCCCAGGTGAAATTGAAGAGTCACATAGTGTGAGGGAGGAACGATCTCCTCAGTCTGTCAGTGGAGCAGGACGGTGACAGCAGTCTGTCGCTGAAGCTGCTCCTCTGTCTGGAGATGATTCTGTTCAGTGGATGCAGTAGATTCTCCATGATTGACAGGAGTCTGCTCAGTGCCTGTCTCTCTGCCACAGATGTCAAACTGTCCAGCTCCGTGCCTACAATAGAGCCTGCCTTCCTCACCAGTTTGTCCAGGCGTGAGGCGTCCCTCTTCTTTATGCTGCCTCCCCAACACACCACTGCGTAGAAGAGGGCACTCGCCACAACCCTCTGATAGAACATCTGCAGTATCTTATTGCAGATGTTGAAGGACGCCAGCCTTCTAAGGAAGTATAGTCGGCTCTGTCCACTCTTGCACAGAGCATCAGTATTGGCAGACCAGCCCAGTTTATCATTCAGCTGCACTCCCAGGTATTTGTAGGTCTGCATCCTCTGCACACAGTCACCTCTGATGATCACGGGGTCCATGAGGGGTCTGGTCCTCCTAAAATCCACCACTAGCTCCTTGGTTTTGCTGGTGTTCAGGTGTAGGTGGTTTGAGTCGCACCATTTAACAAAGTCCTTGATTAGGTTCCTATACTCCTCCTCCTGCCCACTCCTGATGCAGCCCACGATAGCAGTGTCGTCAGCGAACTTTTGCACGTGGCAGGACTCCGAGTTGTATTGGAAGTCCGATGTATATAGGCCGAACAGGACCAGAGAAAGTACAGTCCCCTGCGGCGCTCCTGTGCTGTTGACCACAATGTCAGAGCTGCAGTTCCCGAAACGCACATACTGAGGTCTGTCTTTAAGATAGTCCATGATCCATGCCACCAGGTATGAATCTACTACCATCTCCTTTTCCCTTCATTTTAATAGCCCTGTTTTCAATGATTCAGTCATCTGAATTGTTTCGTTTTCTCATTAAATGGCAGCCAAACAGAAATGAGATATGAAACAAGCCTACAGATAACCAGCTAAACTGGAATTTGTCAAACTCGTGCCAGTTTCACTCCAAGCAGTTTCTTAATGAGAAGCCGATACTTACTGTTAATTAAAGCCATTATTGAATATCATAACTTGTTGCTGCTCTCATTCAGCCACAGCAGACTGCTGATTTTCTGTTTTTTTAAGACCACCGTCAAGATGTTTTGGTGACCTGAGCACACCAACCTGACCAAGACCTTAACCTTTCTTTATTTTCAGGTTAGCTGGCTTGTTTTGTGTCTCATTATCGTTTGGCTGCTCATTAAAGAAAAAGAAACAACTAAGGGGTCTGTGTCACATCAATTAAAACGAAGGCAAAACAAGTTAATCAGCAGGAAAAAATGGCTCAATAATTAAGAAGATGGTTAGAATGAAAACCTGCAGCCACTGCGGTCCACCTGGACCAGAGTTGGACACCCCTGCCTTAGGCTAACATGGAGGGTTCACAGCATTTCAAATTTCTTAACAAAGTTTAGTTTATAGTTTTTTGGTGTTTAGTTTACTCTGAAATGTGCTCAAGTTATTTTTGACAGCTTTATGAAGTAATTATGTCACTTTAATTTTGACAGATATAAAGGAGCCTCCTTCACAGGTTACATGGGACAAGAAGGTAGATGTCTAATGGCCTTAAGGCCAGGACCATCCATGTGAGAAGGAATCTTAGAAGAAAAGAACAGACACTTAAAAAGAAAGAAGAGTTTTACATGGAGCGCAGCCTCCAACAACAATAACGGCATGGGGGAAAGACTGGAGCCCTTTAAGCAAGAGGACTGTGAGTGGGGTGCACCTGAATATTGGAGTGTTAAGCTGGAGGATTGTGAAGGAGGAATTTCACTTTTTAAAGAGGAGGGGTGCAAGGAGAAGACTATTGAAATTCAAGTTGAGAAATCAGAAGATTTTTCAGTTAGTCTTGAGCTGCAAAAGCATGAAACAGAGAATATTTCTAAGGAAGATATCTGTGAAGAATCTCACGCATTCATTAATTTGGGACAACTGACTACCCAGCAGAATTCTATGGAGCTGAAATCTGAGCTAAGTCACTGTGAAGTGAAAATCAGCAAAGGAATCGGGAGAGAAGCAGATGAACGGAATTCGTCTATGAGCGTGGGAAGAAGTAAGTAATGTAATGAAACCTTAACCTTTCACCTTCTTTTATAAGTTGTATGTGTGTTTTTTATGGTGTATTTAGTAGAGTGAGATACACAAAAGAGATGAGCTGCTCGGGTGCGGATCGACTAACAATAGCTCACGTAATAATTAGTAAAATGTAAATGTATGTGTGAACTCAAAAAAAATTGAAGTGTCCCGTATATGAAATTCCTACAACAAGTTCTGTAACCAACAAAAAAAAAAAATCCTAAAATCCTTCCACCTATGCAGTTAAGTCTGCTGGAGAGATTTTGCTATTGTGACACGCAGCTGGGGGTGGTACCCAGCCGGGACGCCCAGAAGGACAGGAGGAGGGCTCATGCCTCCTCCGGACCGACAGGGGCGTCCCCATGCCTGGAGGACTTGGGACCCCAGCACTTCTGCGACACCTGGAAGTGCTTTTGGGGGGGAAGAAAAGAGGCACACGGAGTGCTTCTGGAAAGACAGCCGGCACTTCCGCCATGCAGGGGCGTGTCAGGGGAAGAACCATCTGGAGCACATCCGGGTGACTATAAAAGGGGCCGCCTCCCTTCATTCAAGGCTGGAGTCGGGTGGAAGAGGACAAGGTCTGAGAGTGAGAGATAGAGGAGAGAAGGAGGAGGCCTGAAGGCATTGTGGACTGGCCTGGAGTATTGGGGTGATTGGTGCTGTGGCACTGGGTTGTGCATATTTGGACTTTGTGCATTGTGTAAATAAACGTGTGTTGGGACTTTAAAATGAAGTCTGTCTGTCTGTGTCCGGGCTATTTCCGACACTCCACAGTCTTCATCTTCTAAATAAAGGAGGAGGTGAAGTGCATCAGGAATAGTAAAGGAGAATTAAACAATACAGTCAATGAAATAGCAGCTGCTCTAAACTCACATTTTTCCGACATCTTCACAAGTGAGGAAGTGGTTAACCACCCAGTGACTGCTAAGGAGGTACTGAGGGATTTGGAAATTGTAGAGGGAGAAGAGCTGCTTAGATTAAATAGGCTGAAACCAAACAAGGTCTTGAAGAGGCTAGCAAGTACAGGTGTAAGCCCTTGACACACATTTTTAGGAGGTCACTATGCACTGGGGAGATTCTGAAGGACTGGAAAATGGCAAATATCATCCCATTATATGAAAAGGGCTGATCCAAGCAACTATAGGCCAGTAAGCTTAACGTGCATCACAGGAAAATTAATGGACAGAATTGTTAAAGATAAGATAGAGCAGCACATGGCAAGGACAGGAGTTATTCTGAACAGTCAGCTTGGGCTCAGAAGAGGGAGGTTGTGTTTGACTAACAGGCTGGAATTCTATGAGGAGGCAACAAAAGGATACAATAAAAGTGGAGCACATGATACTATTCATCTGGACTTTCATAAAGCATTTAATGAGGTGCCACATGAGAGGTTGGGCATCAAACTAAAAGAAGTGGGAGTTCAGGGTGTGGTGGGTAGATGGGGGCAGAATTGGCTCAGACACAGGAAGCAGATGGTGATGGTGTGAGGGACTTCATCAGAATCGGGTGAAGTTAAGAGTTGTTTCCACAGGGGTCAGTGCTGGGGCCACTGCTATTTTTAATATATAGAAATGATTTAGATAGGAATATAAGTAACAAGCTGGTTAAGCTTGCAGATGATACCAAGATAGGTGGATTGGCTGATAATCTGGAATCTGTTAAATCATTACAGTGGGACTTGGACAGCAGACAGGCTTGGGCAGATTTGTGGTCAGTATGTAGCACTGCCACATAAATGTATTTGTTGGTTTGTGTTTTGTCTCTCTATGTGAACCCTTTCTCCATCTGAGCACATCTACAGCATAGTGTAAGAATGGATGGGTTGGATATTTGTAAATAGGGAGGATCTTTGTGAGTTATGGGTCTGTTGCCGCGATTTCCTGGAGGGTGCCATGGAAACAGACGCAGATATACTGTTAAAAAAAGAGCGCAAAAAGGCAGGAAGAGAAGAAGAAAAAAACACCCAAGCGTTATGGCGGAGGGGAAAAGCGTGACCAATATGAAGCCATGCTCTTGTGGAGCACCAAAATCCTATACAGTTTGGTGATGGCCACCTCGAAGAAACCCTGATACACTGAAGGAAATGGACAGGACAGTTGAAAGGATCGAGATTAGAGTGAGCAATTAATAATCCTTTATTCTGGGATGGCACGTCTGAAGAATTGAAACATTAGGAGATATTTTATCTTATAAAGAGACTAAACTGAGTGAACATTGTGGGATATTTTGGGTCCATGCTTTTTATGGTATTTGTATACTGTATGTGTTGGAAGAGGGGATGGGCAGTTTCGGAATCGGCCCATGACTGGGGAGTTTGTGTGATTTACATACAAGTTATTAATCACATTATTCTCTCCACTGTTTCTCTGGGTTATCTTTGTATAATCTTTCGGCGCCACTGGAAGGGGTCCGAAGGCAGTCTGGGGTTGACGTGCAATCCGTAATTAACATATCACTATAAACGTGGTGAATCATAGCAGTTACGTCCGCTACAAGTAAATGTAAAGTACTGCACATAGGAAGTAAAACTGTTAATTTTCAGACCTCCCATTGCATATTGAAAACCTGAGAGTCCACCTTATGAGAAGGATTTAGGAGTCGTGGACTCGACACTATCAACTGGCAGACAGTGTTCAGAAGCCATTAAGAAGGCACACAGAATGTCAGGTTATATAGCGCTTTGATGTGTGGAGTACAAGTCACAGGAGGTTCTGCTCAAGCTTTATAACACACTGGTGAGGCCTCATCTTGAGTACTGTGTGCAGTTTTGGTCTCCAGGCTACAAAAAGGACATAGCAGCACTAGAAAAAGTCCAGAGAAGAGCAACCAGGCTGAGTCCAGGGCTACAGGGGATGAGTTATGAGGAAAGATGAAAAGAGCTGAGCCTTTACAGTTTACACAAAAGAAGATTATGAGGTGACCTGACTGAAGTGTTTAAAATGATGAAGGGAATTAGTCCAGTGGATCGAGACGGTGACTTTAAAATGAGTTCATCAAGAACACGGGGACACAGTTGGAAACTTGTTAAGGGGAAATTTTGCACAAATATTAGGAAGTTTTATAGACACTTGGAATAAGCAACCAAGTAGTGTGGTAGACAGGAGGACTTTAGGGACTTTCAAAACTTGACTTGATATTATTTTGGAAGAATTAAGTGGATAGGCCTGGTGAGCTTTGTTGGGCTGAATGACCTGTTCTTGTCTCAATTGTTCTAATGTTCTGCCAGGTTCCTTTCAGATGGAGTGATTTGTTCCATGGTGGTCATGTCCACAGACTCTCCTCCTCACACAGACAGACGTTTACTCTGTAAGTGCGTTTGTTAAACACAGCACTGACATTAGGCTGATTATTATATAATTTACACCTAGACAATATGTGGGGAAAGTTCAATGATTCGGCATGCCCTTAAGCCTAAATTATATAAGCAATACTCCATTATATTCTCAAACACCCTTAATTCAGTTCAGAGTTGCACATGGGGGAGCAGCAACATCAGACAGCAGGCCTATGGGGGGGGGGGGTTACCAGTCCCCTTTACCACCCACTGACACCCACATTGGACCAGAGAGTCCCCAGTCCACCTGACCTGCACATTTTCTAAGAACTTGAGAGAAGAACTGGAGTCCCCTGAGGATGACTTGTGCAGACATACAGAGAACGTGAGGTCCATATGGACAACATCTTGGTGTAGAAGTTGACCCCAGAATCATGAACCCATGAGACAGCAGAAAAAAAGCAAACTGTCTGGATAGATTCCAGTTGATGTTGGACAGCAAACCCCCTCCAAAGCCCCTCTGTTGTTAACACCACAAATCAACAATGTAAGAGAAGGTACAGATTGGTGTATTGTTGAATTTCTAATTAAGTTCTAATTTCTAAGGCATCAGAATTGTATAAAAGAAATCAAACAAAGATGGAAAACCCACATTCATGCCCCAGATTGCCATGTCTTTTGGTCAGCTGTCCACTTGGGCCCTCTCTATTATCCCATCGTGGTGGAGGTGAATGTCAACAGAAAGCTCTGGGGCTGAGACCATCATTGAAGAAGACACATCAACTGCAGGGTCTTGTTAAAAATCACGGGGATAGAAATGAGAGAAACAATTAGAAAATGAGAATAAGCAAGGGTGAGAGAGCGATTGTGACCACTGGATATGGAGGGCATTGAACTTGAGTTTGGCTGAATCCACATGACAGACACATTTGATCAGCTACAAATGTTAGATCCTTCCATTGATTTTCTTCACTTGGGGTTATTAAACTTTGTGTGGGTTCAAGCCTGAAAAAGAAAAGCAAAATGTGTATGCCGAAAAAAAAATCAGATTTATAAAACCTGGCGTGAGCGCATTTTTACACAATTTACATTTTATAAGTCATAATCATCTTGTAAATTGATGATTTGAATTGATGATGTGCTTTCATGACCCCGCCTGGTTCCACCCTGGAATAACCATATATGGACCATGGTACTGAACCTCATACATATTCAGTCAGGATGCTGCAGACCTTCATTGGCTGGTACTGCAGCCAAAAGGTGCATCCCGTAGTGTGAGATAGAAGCTCTTGTCTCTAAATTAGAGGCACATAAAGATCCTTTATTTGGTAGCTTAAGCATGGGTGTCAGAAGGTGTAACATGAAGAATAAAAAGCACACGTGCACTCTCTGATTTCGATGTGCAAATGGTGTATGTACTTGGAGATGCTTTCTTATGTTGCCCCATCTTGGCATCACAGATGACCTGTGTATTAATAGAATCAAACTGCTTATGGTTAACAAAAGCAGCTTCGTTCTCGATGGTGCCCTTATTGGGGTATGATAACAGTAATTGATTTGATTACATTAAAAGAACTGGACATGGCTGCAAATTGCCTTTTTATGTTGGCATAAATCTGTTATCTTTTATGTATGTCAATTCCTGTCATATATAAACTAGTTGATCAATGGATGCAGTGAAGCTTAGCTGAGTTAGTACTGAAATATCGGCCACCCCCCAGAGAAGGGACAACAGGTAGCTGAAATAAACTGCTGAAAGACCAAGCAAAGTCCTTTACTGCAAATTGTCCATCTTTAAAGGGAAATAAAATGGTCTCTGTGTCCTAATGATCACTTGATATGTTGGTTATACCAATGTACAATATGATAGCAGCTTGGTGATATGAATGACTAGCCGTCCCCCGCAGCTCCGCCCGTGTAGTAGTAAAACAGGACAGACTTTAAAAATCAATACACAATCAGGTATCGCTAACTAAGCGGAGGCAAGGTCCGCTCCAAAAAGCGATTTGAACGTAGGCTGGTGCATAAGTGAGGAGGGCCCCACTTCCCTCTCCCCTCGGCCCCCCAGCCTCGTCTCGGAGTAGTGCGAATATATCACACCTGCCAAAGAACAATGATTCTTAATGCGATGAGGGAAGTCGCAAAATCCACAGGAATGTTCAAGCAAATTCTAGAAAAAATTCCCAATCTAAATTCGTTAAGTAGTTCTCTCGTGAAAAGTGGACAGATGTTGGATTTTATATATAGTTGCAAGAATAGCACAAAGGTTTGGGGCAGCTACCTGTACAATGTGCATTGGCTGCAAAAGGTAATTGAAATAATTATGAGATGATCACAAGATTCAGTCCAAAACAGAACTGATGATGTGGAGGTGAGATGGCGGCTTTAAAGTGGAGGAAGTGACATCATAATAGGCACCAGAACCAGAAGTGACATCATCAGAGGCGCCAGAACCGGGTGGGATTTCCCGAGAATGGTCTGCAAGGGATAGAGAAAGACAGTTAGTGCACCTCGCCACCCTCTGGTCTGGCATTACTATTGTTCAGGCCCTTTAGCTTTCTCCTATTCACACGTGTGTGATCTCTCTATTATATAAAAAAAACCTGGAACGAAACCAGACTTTTTGGGCGACGAGACGTGATCTTTTGAAGAGAGACATTTCAGAAAGACACTTTCACATCCTGCGACACAGTCAAGTCACATCATACTGACATCCACGTCAGACAGATTTGAAGAGAGACAGAGAGACACTTTCACGTCCCACGACACAGAACAAAGAGCATCTTAAAAAAAAATAAGTTAAAAATGACACATCCACGACTAAGTGAAGCAGAGAGGCGTGACGAAAAGAAACACAAAAGCGATGGAGAGAAAAGAATGCAAATTCTGAAGAAAAGAAATGTAAACAAAGACTTTGCGAAGAAGAAAGATCTGTACATCAGAATTCTGAAACAGTTGGTGGTGATAGTGCAGAAGATGAAAATATCAATTTGCAATATCCCACAGAATATCTACAAACGTTAACACCGTCCAATCTTCCACCAGAAAGATGTATCGTAATGTAATTGCGTAATTTATGTCTGAGTGATGGGCTATGCAATGGGACAAAATTAGTTGTATTGAAAATTGGTCAAACAATTGACATGTAAAATTTTAACAGACAACAAGAAAGGTAATCTAGTACATCTTCAGGGGATAACAGACACCAAAGGAGATGTTGATATGCCATTCGTATTAAAACATTTACAGTTTCCTGTTAGAACAGCTTTTGCAAAGTCAATTAACAAATCACAGGGATAAACATTTGAAAAAGTCGTTTTATTTATAAGGGAGAAAGAAACGATATTCACTCACAGGCAAGTTATACGTTGCATTATCACGATGATGTAAGACCAAACAAGGAATCAAACTTCAATGCAATCTTGAAGAAAAGTTAATTCCAAAAATTGTTTTGACTGAAGTTTTAAAGTAAAAGTAAACGTAATGCATATGTAACAATTACCAAGAAAAAAAGAATCTATTTAAAATGTATTTCGGGTTAACCAAAACTGGGGGTTGGCGAGTAAAACGAGCAGAGGGCGGAGCCCCCTAGTAATATATAGAAATGATATCTGTGAGTCATCTTTCCGCAGGTTTAGCTGCATTTACCTGCTTGAACGGTGTAGCTGGTTTGGCTTTGAGGAGCTCCGTCTTCTGGTCTGGCTCAAAACCAAAGTGAGACGCCTCTTCCTGGGATTCCCAGTTTTATAGAAGGGACGGGGTCACTTGCCCAAACTGGGTGTTCATCTGTTGTGGAGAAATTTTAGAAAAAACAAGCAGAGCCTCCAGAAAGGCAGTCAGAATTTGAGAATTTATTGCACAGCAAAAAAACAATTGCGGAGCACATAAAGCCTGTCTCAATTCATGAAGTGAGCCCCAAGTGTACAGAACGCCCTGATTGCATTACAGTTCTTATCTCTAAAAGCCCCCCTTCCAAACTAGGTTCCCAGCATCTACTGTATGGAGGTTCCCATGATGTTTTCCCCACTCAGCACCTTTACCCATAACAATCATCTGGTGTCCCAGACCTTCTCATAACAATATTCTTGCCCCTGGAGACATCCCCATAACAGTCTTCTTTTCATAACAATATTTTTGCTGGCAGGACAATACAATACAATTTATTTTTTTGTATAGCCCAAAATCACACAAGAAGTGCAGCAATGGGCTTTAACAGGCCCTGCCTCTTGACAGCCCCCCAGCCTTGACTCTCTAAGAAGACAAGGAAAAACTCCCAAAAAAACCTTTGTAAGGAAAAAATGGAAGAAACCTTGGGAAAGGCAGTTCAAAGAGAGACCCCCTTTCCAGGTAGGTTGGGCGTGCAGTGGGTGTCAAAAAGAAGGGGGTCAATACAATACAATACAATGCAATACACAGAACAGAACAAATCCTCAATACAGCATAAAAATAAAAATTTTAGAAGTACGGAGTAGAATTTAACAGTAGATGATAATACATAATATGATTTGGATTTGTTTAGAGTCCTGGAGACTTCATCCATCAAGCTGCCTCCCCCATTTGGCCATTCCATGGCTGAAACAGTGTTGGGCCAGCCAATCCGATGAAAGGACCCCTCTTTCCCATGATTCCTGCGATCCTCCATCAGGGATGACTTTACCTTAGGCAGACAAAACAACTTGGCAGGTGGGCCGTAGCACCAAGTGCCACATTTGAGTATCGAGAAGAGAAACAGAAAAGGTGAGGGTTAGTAATAAATTATGCTTATCATGTTACTTATGTTTTAGTGGTAATGACGAAAAACAGAGATGCAGTCTGTACAGTTAATCAGCAGCTCTAGTCAGGGTGTTCTAAACTGAACTAGTGAGTCTTCAACCGGGATTTAAAAGCTGAGACCGAAGGGGCATCTCTTATAGTAGCAGGCAGGCCATTCTACAGTTTAGGGCCCCCTGTAACTAAAAGCTCGACCTCCCACCGTTATTTTATTAATTCTTGGAATCATAAGCAGACCGGCATCTTGAGATCTTAATGTGCGCTTTGGTTTGTAAGTCATGATATGTTCAGTCAAGTAAGCCGGACCTCGGCCATTTAACGCTTTATATGTTAAAAGGAGGATTTTGAAATCTGCCCTAAACTTAACCGGGAGCCAGTGTGAGGATTTAAAAACTGGAGTTATGTGTTCGTATTTTCTTGTTCTTGTAATATTTCTTGCAGCAGCATTTTCGATTAACTGGAGGCTGTATAAAGAACAGTTTGAACATCCAGTGAACACTGCATTGCAGTAGTCAATCCTACTAGAAATAAATGCATGGATTAATTTCTCAGAATCCTGTTTATTTAGAAAGCGCCTTAATTTCCTAACATTTTTAAGATGGAAGAAACATGATTTGGACAACTTTATAATATCCGCTTTAAATGACATGCTAGAGTCAAAGATAACTCATAGATTGCGGCCTGATTCAGTAAAATTAATGGGGATTCCAAATGAGTTAAATGATGACAGAATATTGTGATCAGCGTCATTTCCTCCAACAATATCTGTTTTATCTGTGTTTAAAGACAAGTAGTTCTCATCCATCCACTCCTTTAATTCACTAACACAACTAATTAAAGACAACATTGGAGAAACTTCATTTGATCTAAAAGAAAGGTATAACTGGGTGTCATCTGCATACGAGTGAAAATTACCATGATGTTTCCTATTGACAGATCCCAGTGGAAGCATGTAAAGTGAAAACAGTCCCAGTACTGAGCCCTGCGGGACACCATATTGAACTTCTGTGTATAATGATGTCGTACTGTCAGCACATTTCTGTACATATTGGAATTGATTTGATAAATAAGAACTAAACCAAGCAAGCACGGTGCCTGTTAGCCCAATGTCATTTTCTAGCCTGTGCAGTAAAATACAATGGTCAATGGTGTCAAATGCTGCAAATGCTGACATATTTGCCATTTGGTGATAAACGTCACCTGATTACCCTTTCCTCTACTTTTAAGGCCTAATCCTGGTCTGGTAATGTCAATGGCCTTTCAGTTGTTAATCAACTCCCAACAAGTTGAGGAACAATTAAATAGAGATCAGGGGGACCCATAAATAAAATCTAACTGGACTGCCTAATTAATAATTCAATAAATGAATACTTGTTGCACTAGCACCTCTGTAAGGCTAAGGGTAACATAATAGGTGGCTGTGCCAATGAGTGGTAGCGCACAGCTTCACTTATAAGGGCTAAGCTGCAAACAACCTTGACATGACACAGTGCTATTATCACTAAGCTATATAAAGAAATATTGCAAATGCTACTGTAAAATATATATGTGTGTGCTAATATAGAAAGCCCATGAATGCAGGCAGCAGCACTGTTAAGCTGCACAGTGGTCTGACAGAGACCAACTTCCTCAAGCTTCCTCAGAGAGCATGATGACCTCGTCTCACAGCTTGCCTTCTTGCAGAAACTCAAAAACAAAGCAAGTACGAAGAAAAGGCAGGCAAGAGGCCTCTCTTACAAAACTAATGGTGTCCTTTTAAAGTTGTTTTAGGCCTAAACTTTTCATAGCTAAGAGCACAAAACTAATAATAAAGCACATTGATCCCTAATCAAAATTCTCAACACTTCTTGTAGCTTTAGAGGAAGAAGGAGATAATAATGTTAGCAACAGTGCCTCCTATCATCCCAGAGTTGTTTTACTTACCCCTGATAAGCCTGGAAAGTAAACCTCGGACACGCATGCGTGTCCACACTCTGTTACACCAGTCATTGAACAATACAACAGACACGTGTGTGGGGTATGAGAGAAAGATGGAGAAACTGAATAGGTACCAGTAGAACATGCAAAGTCCATTTAAATAGTGGAGAGAGCAAGCAGAGGCTATTTTATGAAGCGCACTTAGCAGGCAAGACTCGCTCAAATCGACAAGCTGGGCTCATTTTTTAGGCGTTTTTCAATTCCACTAAAGATGATCAGTGCGAGTCAAACTGGGTGACCGAAGCCACCAAGTGTCACTTGTCAAGTGGCTCTATCTCAGATGAAGATGAAGCTTAGCAGAGTGTCGTGGATGGAGAGGTCAGGATGAGAAACAAAAGATGCAGAGAAGTTAGTGTTAGAGTAACTGATGTAGTGCTGGATTCTCATTTAAATTCATCCTACATAATACTTGCAAAATGGTAAAATATAAGTAAAACTACATACCGTATATACTCACGTATAAGTCGGGTCTTGAAACCTGAAAAATCAATCATAAAATCACACCCTGACTTGTACGCCTGTTCAAAAATGTGACACTTAATTTTATTTATTTATTTTTTTTACGTCTTCTTGCCTACTCCAATCTCGCATCAGTTTCTCCAACACATTGAATTTTGTTGCAGCAGTGCAGTTACCAGTTTCTTTCGCGACTTCAATGACTTTTCATTTAAAATCAGCTTCATGTTTTCTTCTGATCAAATGCTCCATCGTAGGTAAGGGATGCTCTCATGATAAAGGTGTATGAGGTTGTGAGATACAAACAACACAAAACAAAGCAAATGTCGCTTCAGAATAGTTTTGGGTATCCCCGTGTGGTCATGGAGGCAGAATACATAGAAAAAAAGGCCATGTGCTCTGTGGTTCCTCTTTCAGTTGGGTGTTGGCATTTCATAATCTCTTGGACCAATAGCGGGAGTTTTCCACATTCAACTTATAAACTATATAGAAATTCATTTCCCAGCCCGCTATATCCTAACACAGGGGTCTGCTGGAGCCAATCACAGGGCACAAGGCAGGAACAAATCTCCGGGCAGGGTGCCAGCTCACCGCAGGGCACACACACACACACACCAAGGACAATTTAGGATCGCCAATGCACCTCACCTGCATTTCTTTGGACTGGGAGGAAACCCACGCAGACACAGGGAGAACATGCAAACTCCACGCAGGGAGGACCCGGGAAGACCCACTACCAGAAATTATACGGTAAAATCAAGTCCTGACTTATCTGCGGGAGAGCCTATCCTTGAGTGTATATGGTAAGTAAAATGCCTAGAATTAATAATATTAAACATTGAAATATCATAATTCGTCACCAACTTTTTTTTTTTTTTGCATATTGTGATGGATACCCGGGTGCCAGCAAACCCAAACACGATCACACAAGCACAGTCCTGGGTTCAAATAAAGGTAGATTTATTAATCAAATCACCTCAAATATGTCACACAAGCACAAAACACATGTTTTTATCTCCACAGTACTTTCTCCCTACCACACTACCCTCCTCCGCTCAAGCGTTGCCTCTCTACCTCCCAGCTCTGACTCGCCTGGATAAGGGAGTGCGGTCCCTTTTATTACACACCCGGGAGTACTTCCATCGGGCAATCACCCTGGCCCCTGAAGTCCATTATAACAGGGAGCTTGTCTCCCTGCAGCACCCTCTCGTGGCCTCCCAGTTTCTCCAGCAGGTCTGCTCTGCCGGACTACATTTCCCAGCATGCCTTGCTGGTTTCCTACTGGGCTTTGACATCTGGGGCTGCATGCTGGAGGAATAAAAAGCCTCCGGCGATGTCTTTCTTTCCCAGTGGGCTGTCCATCTATCCCTTTTGGTCCTTCCTTCCAGGTTTGATCCCTTCTTCCTCCCCTGGCTGGGATGCTTATCTGCCTATTAGGAGTCTCCCGTCCGGGTAAAGAACCATCCCCTCTCCTGGCCGGGATACCCATCCAGCCCATGTGGCATCTACAATATCTAATCTAATGCTGCATTCTTAGTACCACTACTATTTAATTTAGTCTGATTTTTTTCATTAAAACATGGTAACACATTAAAAAAGCCTAACTGGCTTTAGATAAGAAGAAATAGTATAGAGTGATGGAAATAAGTATCAAAATTTTTTCAGTAAATATATTTCCAGTGAGGCTATTGTAAGAATACACAAAACAACGTGAAAAGTTTGGGGTTCCACGCTGTATACTTGAAAAAAGGTTGATGTAGAGTGGATCTTTACAGACATGAGTTCAAATCAGAACTGGTGAGGAAACAAAATGGCTGCCATACTGTATATATTCAGTGGATGGGAAGTGATGTAATGGGAGAATGCTATTCTGACATTCTAAAATGACATCAGAATGAGGTGGGATCTTGAGAAGTGATGTTGGCTTTCTCTGAGGACCAGAAGTTGCTTTAGGCTGAGGGTTTGTCAGATGGTCTGCAGGGAAAGAGGAGAAAGAGTTAAGAGGGAAATGCCAACTCCTGGTATGGCAAGAATAGGGATGGGAATTGATAAGATTTTCACGATTCCGATTCCATTTTCGATTCTGTTTAACAATTCGATTCTTTATCGATTCTCCTATCGATTCTTATTTTTAAAAAGGGAGAACACACAGGTCGATTAGCTTAGAACTTTGTTTTATATCTTATCTTTGAACAAGGTAGAAATTTAGGAGTAGCATGACCTTACAAACCCAACAGTGAGATCTTAAGAGATCCACAGCCTACGGCTCCTCAATGGGGTGCCACGGGGTCCTCAGAAAAAAATTTGTAAATGTAAAATAATAATAAAATAAATATTCTTCTGTAGCAATAACAAAGTATAACATAAATTACTGTGGCAATTACACAAGAATGTCCAGTAACATTTACACTCTCCTTTTTAAAAGTATATATGAGCTGAGCACTCAAAAATAAAACTACATCAGCCAGCAACAAATACAATCAACTCAAGTCCAATGGCACTGTGCACTGTGCAATTCTGCAACCATCAACTATGGAGAATTAACAATTCTTTTGCAGAAATATAAGCATATCTGCTTTTTCAGGAAGGATACGTGATCTTTCTGGACTTATGGTCTCTCCAGCTGTGGAGAACACCCTCTCAGAATGGGTGGAGGATGCCTGCACACACAGAAAGCTTTCAGCCAGTCCTGACAGCAGGGGCAGAGTCTCTCTCTTGCTCCACCACCATAGGGTGGTGTTATCCTTGCAGGGGATGGGGGTTAAGCTTCTATATAGCTGGATCTCCTGATCCACTCTCTGGGCCAGGGAAAGAACAGGCTGCCATTGCTGGAATGACTGCAGCTCATTGTCCTCCTCTTCAAAGAGTTCCTCCAAGGCCGTTTTTTTTTTTTGCTTTACTGGTGGCGCCTGAAATGAAATGGACATAATAAAAAATTAAGCAAAAATGAACAATCCATGACATCTAAATTATCATCACAATGAGCTAAACTTACATAGTCTTCTTCATCCTCATCTTCATCTTCGAACAACTCTCCCTGTGTGTCTCCGTGCTCCAGGTGCTTGAGTAGAAAGTGACAAATAAACAAACAAATCAAACTAAGTACCACAGATCCATAGATGAAAGGTCTCACTCTCACAATGGAAATGTGCTACAATGAAAGACACTGTCATATTGAAATACCTCATCTGCTCCTGCCTCTGTGTTTGCTGCAATTGCTGCTTCCCTGATCCTGTCCCAGACTTCATCCTTATCCACTTTGGATTTAAATCGGGGGTCCAAGATGGTGGCCTCCTCCAGGAATCTCTGGATATCAGCGTCCTTAAATTTTTAAAAGGGAGGAAAATGTGACATCATGACTATCCTTAAGTATTTATAGCTGTCATTTTATTTATGATAAGTAAATCATCAATTGTACCTGGTATCGTTTGGAAAGATCTTTCCAAATGTTCTCCTGTATGCTCCTTGTGAAGGCAGAGTCATCTTCTTGTACGGTGTAGTGTTGCTGTAGCTTTTGCAGGATGGGCAAAATCTCTCCACAGGTCGGACTTCTGTCGCTGGAGACTGCTAGTGTGGAGGTGTAGTGCTTCCGCATGAGCAGCACAAACTCCTCTGCTTTTCTTAAGTCATCATTGCCCATTTTAGCCAGTCTGCAATATCAACAAAACAAAAATACAACAGATATGTTGCATAAAACAAACAAAAATAAAACCTGAGTCCAAGTTAAGCCATATTATCATTATACTCACCTTTCCATTTCCATGGACTTTCTTATCCGTGGATCGATGGCTGCAGCCTGGATGGCAGGAAACTGCTCGCAGAATCTCTCCATCATCAAATACAGAGAGTTCCATCTGGTCTTTACATCTAGGAGGAGCATATGCTTGGGCAGCTCTGAGGGGTAACACATCCACAACTTAAATGCTAATGTAATATTCCTTATCTTAGTTTGTGAATTTAATTTGATCATGATCTAATGATTTACATGTACACAATCTTAAAAAACTATTTACTATGCTTACTGAGCAATTCTTGCTTCTCCTTCAGGACCACTTTTGCCATGTGGGACCTCTTCATCCATACAATCACAGAGCAAATTCTTGCCGTCCAGTTGGAAATGGCAGGACAGTTGTAGAGCTTCTGAGCTCCAAGGTTCAGGGTGTGTGCAAAGCATGGAAACTTGAGAATTTGTAGCTTTTTGACAGCTACATCCATGTTGGCCGCATTATTAACAGTAGCTGCCACAACCTTGCCTTTGATACCATACTCCTCCAAGATCTCATCAATCTCCTCTGCTACAGCTGTCCCTGTCTGTGCCTGGTACACTGGTTTGGTTTTGAGGACTTTTTCTTGAGCCTGGCCATTCCTGACATAATGCAGCGTTACTGTGAGGTAATGATCTTGACTAAAACTTGTCCATCCATCTGCAGTGATGGCTGCCTTCAACACGTTTCAGCTCAGAAATCAGATTTGCCTTTTCGACCGCATACCAAGCAGGGATCAAGTGGTTGGTTAAACTGTCTCTGTTTGGGGCTTTGTACTTAGGGTTCAGTCTTCGTCATTTCTCTAAAAGATATATAAATGGAAACGGATGAAACATCTGGTAAGAGGAGAACATGCAACTTTGACATTCCCTGACTTAGCCTACAATTAAACACATTCACTTACCGAAAATCGGGGGCATCTACTGTGGCAAATGGGTGCAAGCCTTTTACCACAAACTTAGTCACTGCTTGGTGACATTCGTCGATCCTGGCCTGTGTCATTTTACTTTTCCCCGCCTCTGTGAAAGGAGAAGCTACCGGTATACTGCAGCAAGAACTGCCAGCATCTGAGACAGCCGGACTCTGTCTGTCTCTTTCGTCATGGTCATCTAAATGCAATGCAAAGTAATAGCAGGTTTTGCAATAAGGCAAATCGCGCTAACATAATATGCAATGTTAGTTGATTAGTTACCTGCCGTATTAACGGGAGAGGACGTGCAAACGTTACCGCTGCTGCTGGGTTGAGATTCACTAGTCCGGAGCGGATCAAAAACACGACATTCATTTAAGGTTATCGCGTGTTTTGTGAGCAAATGCTTTTGCATATTCGTAGTGTTTCCTCCCTTTGATGAAATATATACTTTGCAAATATTGCAAGTTGCCCTGTTGTCATCCTTTCTCGTAAAGTATAACCAAACTTTTGAGCGTTTGTGCTGCTTAGGCGCCATGTTTCCTGCTGGGTAAATGACGCTACGCAACGTGGTGACGTCATTCGAGGCGACTAGAATCGATAGGGGAATTGTTTGCAAAAATGGCAAACAATTCCAAGGGATTGAAACAGTGGGAACCGGTTCTCAAGAAGAACTGGTTTTCGATTCCCATCCCTAGGCAGGAACATACACTTATTCTCCCAAGTGCATGTGTGTGACACTATTCGCATGAAATTCTCACCAGACATTTGCATTAACTTAAGACATCCACAAATATAAAGAAGTAACAACATTAAATGGCATAAATAAAAGGTGTGTGTGTAATAAAGTGGAATGATACCAAGAAAATGTGTTGAACGTGCTAATTGAATACTTAGTGGAGAAGCCTTTGCTTGTAACGACAACTTCAAGACGCTTCCTATATGAAGAAACCAATGGCCTGCAGTGCTCAGGTGTGATTTTGACGCCTTCTTCTTAAGGGGTTGTCTTTAAATCTTGAAGATTCCCGGGGGGTCCTCTTGTGAACCCCATCGTTTAGTTCCTTTCACAAATGTTCAATTGGAATGAAGTCTGGTAATTGACCGGGCTATTCTAACAACTTGATTTTCTTTCTGTGGATCCAGTTGAGAGTTTCCTTTGCTGCATGTTGTCCTGCTGGAAGGTCTCATCCTCATCATTCTGATGGATGGCAGCCGATTCATTTCAAGAATCTCTCGGTACTTGCCTCCCCATTCGTCGTTCCTTCAATGACATAAAGTCGGCCAGTACCATAAGATAAGAAACAGCCCCAGACCGTGATGCTTCCACCTTCAAACTTCACTGTTGGTTTAGTGTTTTTCAGGTGATGTGCAGTGCCATTTCTCCTCCCAACATGGTGACACAGCCAAAAAGTTCAACTTTGGTCTCCCAGTCTTTCATAGGCTTGTGCAAATGTTGTGTGGCAAACTTTAAACGAGCTCCAATTCTCTTCAGTAATGGGGTCTTGTGGGGTAAGCGCATAG
>NC_041398.2:18384535-18423015 GCF_900747795.2 Erpetoichthys calabaricus | reverse complement strand
CGCATAGAGGTCATGTTGGCAGAGTGCAGTGCCTATTGTTGTACCTGCTGCCTCCAAGTCTTTCTGGAGCTCTTTTTCTGAGTGGTCCTTGGCTCTTGGGCTACTTTTCTGACTCTCCTTCTGACTCCCTTCTCAGAAATCTTCCGAGGAGATCCTGTGTGTGGCCGGTTGATGGTGGAGTGAAGTTCCTTCAGGTTACAGATAGTGGTGCTTACTGGTAGATTCACAAGTTTTGAAATACGCCTATAACCCATTCCACTGTGATGGTTTGTAACAATCAGGTTGTGTAGGTCTTGGGTGAGCTGTTTGCTTTTACCCATCATGAGATATTTCTCGTGGGACACCTTGGTAGCAAAACACCTTTTTATCGCCCATCAATATGAACTAACTCAGCTGATATCAATTTGCACAGATAGGAGGTGGAATTGCTTTCTAACTACTTATGGGTTTTAGCTGCCTTTTTAGCAGGGAACAGTATAACTAACTTGGATGTTAGAGGTTGCATTGAGTAAGTAATATATATCTATCATATAAAAAATCATGTACTGTGACTGCCGGCTGGGGCCTATGCCAGTGCAATACGCCCCTTCTGTGTATGTGCCAGGGGAGCAACCATGGGCTGCACAGTACCTCCCCCGGACCACTTGGTGGCAGCTCCCCTGGGTGACTGTGGTGCCTCAGATACCCGCAGGGCTCCATGGGAGATGGAGTTCTTCACAGCCCTGTTGGGATCCGGGGTGTCCACCTGGAGGCGGTGCAGGGGTTCTTGGGCCCATCTGGGCCATAGTTCAGCCACACCTGGAGGTGCAATTGGAGGCAGGTGGTCAAGCACCTGAAGCACATCCGGGTGAACTATAAAAGGGGCCAGCAGCCACCACTCCAGGAGCCTGAGTCAGGAGGAGGAGGAGGACAATGCCTGCCGGGAGGAGTGGTGGTGCGAAGAGTAGTGTGTGTTTCGATTTTGGTTGGTGCTTTTGGGACTGTGTACTGCCTGTGGGACACGGGGAAGATGTGCCCCACAGGTGATGAAAAATAAAAGTTTATTTACCTTTATTCTTGCTTCTGGTGTTAGTCTGTGTTGGGTCGGCGACTATATAGTGCCTTTGTTGCAATATATATATATATATATATATATATATTTTTTTTTTTTTTTTTTTTTTTTTTTTTTTAAGGTCTGACAGAACAATAGAAATGCTCAGTATAAAAATTGTCATGTCTGCTCAAGGAACATCCATGACATGGCCATTCCTGGAAAGTCTAATGAATACGGGAACTTAGATTGTCCACAACAAATATTGGTAAAGGTCAGCACAGACCCCGTGGAATTTCTTGACAGCTTAAAAAAAAAAATTGAGAGGTTGTTCGTTGTGAAGTCAACTGGCTGGAGCAGATGCTTTACTTTAACACTAATTGTTTACGTCCATTAGATTTCTTTTTGTTTTTTGCACCTGAATCCATGTAAAGTGCATTTCTCCAAATCTGTACCAGTGACACTAGATGATGTTCTTCAGGCTTCCCAAACGTCATCGACACAATAGACTGCACTCATGTGACGCCCGGCACCAGCAGGCTCATTAGAGGCCGAGTGTGTAAAACACAAATCATTTGTCACATCAGAGCACAGGGCAGTCCTGTTAAACGACACTGACGTGTGTCGCCTCTCATGTAGTGTAATCAGCCATTGTGATGAGGGCAAACTAATCAGCTATCTTTTTGGTTGTGTCCTGAATCCGGAAAGTCATTATTTCAAAGTGTTCTGTTTAAATGTGGTTATCTTTATTTTATTACAACACCATGTTTGTTTTGTTTCCGGTGCCGCCATTCCGTGGCTTCATTGCTAACTGCAACGTCAGATTTCTAGAGGCACAGCCCCGGTATTCTCAGTTCCTGTTGTTCTTTACTAAGACTGTCTACAATAAATAATTGAATTTAATCAGGAATAGCTCAGCTCTATTATGTGTTGCTTTTTGATTCTTGATTTTTGATTCTTGCTAGTTTTCCTCTGTATGATTTTGTCTCTTTCTTGGGTTTTGCTTGCTGTCGGTTTTCCTGCATGTCATTGCAGGTGTCCAATGCTTCTATTTGAATTTCCATGTTCAGCACATCTCAACTCAACACTTTGTTGGCATCATAACAAATCACTAAATGCATGATATATGTCTGCATATAAATGAATATTCTAGTAATTTTGAAGGATGTTCTTATATGCAGTTTTCACTTGTCACATTGTCACTGAATACGTCATTGTTTGAAGTGTTTGAGGGCTGACATTCTGAAATTATAAACTAGCACATTTACCAGTTGGGGTGGAGTGGTGGCTCTGAGGCTAAGGATCTGTGCTGGTACCCAGAAGGTTGCCAGTTCGAATCCCCATCACTGCCAAAAAAGATCCTACTCTGCTGGGCCCTTGAGCAAGACCCTTAACCTGTAATTGCTCCAGGGGCGCTGTACAATGGCTGACCCTGCGCTCTGACCTCAAGGGGTATGCGGAAACTAACAAATTCCTAATACAAGAAATTGTATAAGGCGAAATAAAAAACAAAAAAAAAAGTCAAAGAGGACCTTTTATAATTGAGTAGTGATATTTAGTTATGCAATGCAGATATTCAAAACAGTAATGTACTCAGGCATTGGTCTCCAATGCATTGTCTTATAGATTCTTGCTTTACTAATAGTAGACATATATATTTTATGTTATTACAGATCAAGTGATATTTCTGAAAAGACAGCCACTGGCCCTGTTGCATGTTCTTTTGTCCCATGACACACTATTCATCCCATCAGATTCACACTTCAAGTCACAGATACTCGGCCTACAGATACTGCACTCTCCTCCATGTATCTTTCAGCCCTCACAGTGATCTGCTGTCTGCACTGCTTACATTTTACAACTGTGCACAAAATTAATGGGTTGCCTCAGTCCATCTTGAGCTGACGGTAAAGACTTTGCATTTGTGAAATTGATTGGGCCTCGATCTGAAAACAAGGCTTATTCAAGCAAGACTTAATCAGCCAAGTCTCAGTTTCATAAGCGCTCTTCTTAGACTGCTCTGAGAATGGAACTGTCGGGTGAGGTGGAGACGGCAACCATTGTGCTACCTTCCTCAAGTTAAAGTTTTGTTTATTTAAAAATATTTCAATTCTTTGTTTCATTGCAGATTTATGTGTGAATATTGGCTTCTCCCCATTTTCAACTGCTCAGCCGTTTCCTGAGTGCAAACTGGAACAGAAACAGATCAACGAGAACATGAAGAAATCAACAAGTGAATCAGAAAATTTGACAACATTCTCTTTCCAGTGTAATTCTCTTTCTGTGACAGAAGCTGTCAAAGCTGGCCAAAAACAAGGACATAAAACGGATCAAGAGCCTTTGTGCACTGGTCAAGAATGTGGAGAAACTTTTAAAAACAAGTCTGACTGTAAAGATAACAAGTCAGTTCATTCAAAATCAAAGCCATATTGCTGTTCTGCATGTGGGAAACATTTCCTCTATAACAGCAAGCTTCAAAGGCACGTAAGAATTCATACTGGAGAAAAACCGCATAGCTGCTCTTACTGTGGAAAAAGATTTAGCCAGATTAGCAATCTTCAGAGTCACACAAGAATTCATACTAGAGTAAGGACATATTGCTGTTCTGAATGTGGCAAAAGTTTCCTCTATAACAGCAACCTTCAGGCACACATGAGAATTCATACTGGAGAAAAGCCATATTGCTGTTCTGAATGTGGTAAAAGCTTCTTCTATAACAGCAACCTTCAGGTACACCTAAGAATTCATACTGGACAAAAGCCATATTTGTGTTCTGAATGTGGCAAAACATTTAGCCGGAGTAGCGATCTTCAGAATCACACTCAAATTCATACTGGAGAAAAGCCATATTGCTGTTCCGAATGTGGCAAAAGATTTAGCAAGCGTACCAATCTTCTGAGTCACACTAGAATTCATACTGGAGAAAAGCCATATTGCTGTTCTGAATGTGGTAAAAGGTTTAACCGGAGTAGCCATCTTCAGAGTCACACAAGAAATCATACTGGAGAAAAGCCGTATTACTGTTCTGAATGTGGCAAACGATTTAGCAAGAGTACCAATCTTCAGATACACACAAGAATTCATACTGGAGAAAAGCCATATTGCTATTCTGAATGTGGCAAAAGATTTAGCCAGCTTAGCAATCTTCAGAGTCACACAAGAATTCATACCAGTGAAAGGCCATATTGCTGTTCTGAATGTGACAAAGGATTTATCCGGAGTAGCGGTCTTCAGAGTCACGCAAGAATCCACGCTGGAGAAATGGCTCTGAAGGAGTATGTTAGAGGGGTAAAGAAGCAGAAGGAAGAAAGGAGAAAGAAAGAAGTCAAAAATTCCTCTTTCTGATTACTCAGGTCTTGATGAGTACCATCATGTGGAGGGCTTCATTGTAAAAGATCTACACCAATCATCATCAAGGCAAAACTACTCTTATATTGGGAAAAGGACCCCAAAAAGTAATAATAATACATTTAATTATTTGTAGGCGCCTTTCTAAACACTGAAGGACACCGAACAATAGATAAAAGACAGATTATAAACAAAACTAAAATACAAAAATTAAAATTAGACAGAGCAATTGTAATCAAAGAGACAAAGCAGTCTGAAACAAATGAGTTTAAATTTAGTTTTGAAAAGTAAAAATGATTCAATATTTCTAAGCTCAGATGGCAGTGAGTTCCATAGTGGTAAGATGGACGAAGGGGACAGTCAAGTGGATGAAGAAAGGATCTAAGGGTAAGGGAGGAAATGGCAACATGGAGGAGGTCAGACAGATATGGAGGGGCAAGGTTGTGGATAGCCTTAAAAGTTAGTAGGAGAATTTTGAATTAAATGCGGAACTGAACTGGAAGCCAGTGAAGCTGCTGCAAAACGGGAGTGATATGGTGAACAGAGGGGGTTCTAATAATGATGCGGGCAGCTGAATTCTGGACCAGTTGAAGCTTATAAAGAGATTTGTGAGAAAGAAATGGGAATTGTAATAATCCAGATGAGAAGTGACAAGGCTATGAACAAGGATAGCAGTGGTGTGGGGAGTGAGGGAGGGGCGAATACGATTAACGTTACGCAAGTGGAAATATGACGACTGGGAGATGTCACTGATGTGGGACTGAAAGGATAAAGTACTGTCAAGGATGACACCAGTTGGGAAGGGAAGACAGAGGAATTATCAATAACAAATGAGAAGTGATTAGTTTTGGATAATGTTGATTTTGTACCAATGAGGAGAACCTCAATTTTGTCACTATTTAATTAAAGATAATTTGAAGGAAACCAGGATTTGATTTCTGCTATGCAATCAATAAGCGAGGAGGGTGGAAAGGAAAGGGTAGGTTTGCTAGTGAGATACAGCTGGGTGTCATCAGCATAACAGTGGAAGCTAATGTTATATTTACTAAAGATATTACCAAAGGGGAAGGAGGTAAATAATGAAAAGATGGGGCCCCAGGACAGAGCCCACTTGAAGTAACAGGGGTGGGTTGGGATGTGAAAGTTTTAAGCTGAACAAACTGAGTGCGGCCTGAGAGGTAGGATCTGAACCAATCTAGTGCAGTGTGGGTAATGCCAATCGAAGATCATCTATTGAGAAGTGTAGTGTGACAAATAGTGTCAAAGGCCACACTCAGATCAAGGAGGATGAAAATAGTGATTAAACCAGAATCAGCTGCCATAAGGAGGTCATTAGTCATTCTGATAAGTGCCGTTTCTGTACTGTGGAGGGGATGAAAACCAGACTGGAACTGTTCATACAGATTATTTTGAGATAAATGAGAATGAAGTTGAATAGTCACTGTTTTTTCAAGAATTTTGGAAATGAAGGGTAGATTAGAAATAGGATGAAAATTACTGAAATTAGCTGGATCGGCACCAGGTTTTTTCAGTATTGGGGTTATTGCAGCAGTTTCCAAAGATGAAAGAACAGTACCAGTAGTGAGAGAAGAGTGGATTATAGCAGAGATAAGGGGGACCAGAGAGGGGAGGCAGGCTTTGACCAGAACTGTAGGGAGGGGGTCCAGTTGACAGGTGGATGGCTTAGACTTAAAGACAAGATCTGAGATTCCTGAGAAAGTTGGAAGCTGAAAAGAGGAGAATGAGTGAGTTGGTGGGTGAAATAAAGTACTGGAGGAATCTGTACCGAGAGACTGATGAATCGTCTGGATTTTTTCATTAAAAAAGGACATAAGGGAATTGCAAAATTCAGTTGAGTAAAGGTGAGAAGGTAAAGAATCCGGGGGTTGTGTGATATTATTAAGCAGTGAAAACAATGACTTGGTGTTACCTTCATTTGAATGTGAGTATAATAGTTAGATTTAGTTTGGGCAATACAGTCCTTGTAATAAAGTATATGGTTTTTATACATCTCTTTGTGAAAAAAGAGTCCAGTTTTTTTTTATATAACCGTTCGAGTTGCCGGCCTTTTGCTTTCAAAAGCCGAAGTTCAGGCGTGAACCAGGGAGCAGAAAAGGAGAAAGAAACAGATCTAGTTTTTAATGGAGTGACAGAGTTAAGAATACCATTAAGTCCAGTGTTGGAGTGTGAGACCAGTTCTTCAGGAGTGGATAAATTATGAGTGTCTATAAGGGAATCAATTCTAGAAGATGAGAGTCTAAGTTAATTTTCTTAATAGTACGGAAAGACAAGAAACGGGAAAGCTTAGTGTTGGAAAGTGCAAGTTTAACATTGAATGAGATAGATAGATAGATAGATAGATAGATAGATAGATAGATAGATAGATAGATAGATAGATAGATAGATAGATAGATAGATAGATAGATAGATAGATAGATAGATAGATAGATAGATAGATAGATAGATAGATAGATAGATAGATAGATAGATAGATAGATAGATAGATAGTGTGGGGAACAGCCCGGACACAGACAGACAGACATCCTTTTGTCACCCAACACACGTTTATTTACACTATTTACAAAGTTATTGTGCCACACAACCCACAGACTCCCCCCAAAGTCCAGGCCAATACCACAACGCCTTTCCTTCAGACCGCCTCCTTCTCTCTCCTTCCAGACCTCGTCCTCTTCCACCCGACTCCAGCCTTGAATGAAGGGAGGCGGCCCCTTTTATCCCTACCCTGATGTGCTCCAGGTGTGCACCGGCAATCTTCCACCCGACACGCCCCTGTGTGGCGGAAGTGCCGGCTGTCTCCCCGGAAGCACTCCGGGTGTTCCCTCTCTTCTTCCCCCCAGCACTTCCTGGTGTGGCGGAAGTGCTGGGGTCCAGGGTCCATCAGGCACAGGGACGCCCCCTGGCGGTGACCACGGGCCCCTACAGGGTTGAGCTTCTAAGCCCTGTACCCGTGGCCCCCAAAGCAACCAGGGCAGTCGCCCCCTCGTGGTCTGGAGGAGGCACAAGCCCTCCTCTGGTCCTCCTGGGCATCCCGGCCGGGCATGAGCCCCGTCCGGGTGCCAAAATAGATAGATACTTTATTAATCCCAAGGGGAAATTCACAATACACGGAGCTGCTGAAAAGGCTGCCACTCTCGGTGGCGCCTGAGTCATAATCTTATTTCATAATCGTGAAATAAGAAAGTGATCTGTGATGGGGAGTTCATCCGCAGTACAATCAAGGGGGGTAACTCCAGAACAGCATATCAAGTCCAAGATGTGTCCTTTGAGTGAGTACATCAGTATGCTGCTGGAATCGCTCTATAATTGTGCAGAATTCTAAACCTGTCCCAGTACTGTTCCATGCTAAGGTATGCTCTGTGAGTACATTTACATTTACATTTACATCATTTAGCAGACGCTCTTATCCAGAGCGACTTACAACAGTGTTTGTTAGTTTTTTCGCATACCCCTTTGGGGTCAGAGTGCAGGGTCAGCCATTGTACAGCGCCCCCTGGAGCAATTACAGGTTAAGGGCCTTGCTCAAGGGCCCAGCAGAGTAGGATCTCTTTTGGCAGTGACGGGGATTCGAACCGGCAACCTTCGGGATACCAGCGCAGATCCTTAGCCTCAGAGCCACCACTCCGCCTATGTAATGGTGGTGCAGAAACAATACAAGAGAAAATGTTTAACCCACAGAAATGTAGACTGTGCTTTTTTTGCAGAACCTACACTCTGACAAATGCTTGGAAATCCTCAAGCATCAATGATACAGTGGGCATAAAGTAGCTTGAACAGGAAGTTATGGATAAAGAATTCAATGTCTTAAGCATAGAAAAAATGTATATTTACTGATAAGTCTGTCTTGTTATAATTGAAAAAGTAATGTTTAACTGGCAAAAAGGAGCAGAACCCCCATTCTCAGTATGCAGTAGTGTGACGCACTGACTACCTGTTTCCTTTTAGGGGGCAATACCTCCCTAGTTGGAATCAGTTCTTTTGTAATTGTGGCGTTTTAAGTAACTGAAAACTATATAGATATGATATTAAAAGGCGATACCTCTCCCATAGTGATAAGAGAAAATAACTTGGCTTTCTTTAATGACAATTTATGCGGCATTACAGACGGGAAGCCTATAGCAAGACATACCAAGATAGGATCTCGATCTATACAGTCTTCCATCTTTCGTCCCTGCGCTGGAAGGCTTTTCAGGACGGATAACGATATCGCCCATCCATCCGTCAGCTTCAAAGTGTTTGGCTGATGTCCAAGTCTTTTCTACTGGTTCCTCCATGTGCAGGCCCCCACGTCGGCGAATAGTCCATTTCCAAACAAGGAAAGAAGATTTTGTGCTGTTAACAGAGGACAAGATAGTATACGCCTGTCTTTAGGCGGACTATACATTCCTCCAGCTGTCTTTGTCTATCTTGTCCTATTCTAAATGCTGAGCCCCTTTGTACTAAATCTGGCTCAGCTATGCATGTACAAAGAAAAGAAAAACAGATTTAAAATGTCTGCACAGAGACAGTGACATTAAACTTAATATTATAACAGACTTATTATAACACTACCCTGTAGGTGTTTGAAACACAAACGGACTCTGAGTTATCAGACATTAATTGCACGTGTTACACGGTTTTGGTTTCTTTTCACATCCTTCACTTACGTTACAAGCAATGTGTCTATTTTAAATGAGAAACAGAAAAACATTTATGCATTGAAATATCATGGGTAGTCGCTTAAAATAAGAACAGAACGATCTTGCTTGAATGACCACACAGCTAATGGAAGGTTTAGTTTTATTTCTTATAACTTGACGTGCTGCAGAAACATTCTGGACATTTTGTTAAAATTCAGCGCGTAAGCTTAAAAAACATAACTGGGATATGTAGAAGGAAACTATTTTAGCTTTAACATGCTAAAAACAGATATAATACAAGATCATTTCTGTTGATCTAAATAGCATTTGAAATAATTTAAAGGACTCTATGTGAGGAGCAGGCATTGATACAGCGCATTGTCGCACTCGCAACACGTTGAACCACCTAAGGATCCCAAATTAAGAGTTAAAGAGCAGCTACGCAACGGGTGACACCTCAGCACCGCACCAGTTCGAATGGAATGAATAGAACAGTTGTAACGGTTGTCTTGAATTTGTGTGTGTGTGTGTGTCACTGTCACCTTTCCCCATTCCTGATAATGGTGGTGTAGAACAGGGGTCCTCAATCACAGTCCTGGAGGGCCGCAGTGGCTGCAGGTTTTTGTTCTAACCCGGTGGCTTAATTAGAAAGCAATTCTTGCCAATAATTTAGTTTCATGGCTTGTTAGTGCTTTAACTCTGCTATGTCAGGTAATCCTCGTATCCTTGATTTTCTTCCCCTTTCTAAGGTGTGGTGGACAGCCCCTGCTGCTTATATTCCAGGAGAGCAGCCATGAACAGCTCAGTAACTCCCCCGGGTCACTTGGTGGCAGCCTCCCTGGCCAACGGTGATACCCCAACCTCCCGCAGGGCTCCATGAGAGATGGAGTCCTCCACAGCCTGGTTGGGGCCCGGGGTGGCCGCTAGGGGGGGCTGTCTGGGTTCAGCAGCCTGGCTGGACGACTCTTCGGCCCCACCCAAAAATGCAATTAGGACCAGGTGGTCAAGCACCTGGAATGCTTCCGGGTGGGCTATAAAAAGGGCCAGCCACCACAACTCGAGGAGCTGAGCTGGGAGGAAGGGTGGCTAAGTGTCTGGGAGAGGAGGAGTGAGAATTGTATTAGTGATTGTGTATTTAAAGTATTGTATAGTGTTTATGAGTAGTGTGGAGTGGAGGGTGCTTGGTGCACATTATTATAATAATAAGAACAAGTCTTGGACTTTTACCTGTGCGCGGAGTGGTGGCTCTGAGGCTAAGGATCTGTGCTGGTATCCCGAAGGTTGCCGGTTCGAATCCCCGTCAGTGCCAAAAGAGATCCTACTCTGCTGGGCCCTTGAGCAAGGCCCTTAACCTGTAATTGCTCCAGGGGGTGCTGTACAATGGCTGACCCTGCGCTCTGACCCCAAGGGGTATGCGAAAAAAACTAACAAACACTGTTGTAAGTCGCTCTGGATAAGAGCGTCTGCTAAATGATGTAAATGTAAATGTACCTGGTGTTTGGCGTGGTACCTGAGGGTTCAAGAGGACAATAGCGCCCTCTACTGCTACAAAGGATATCATCCTAATGATTTGAAGTCTAAAATGAATGAGTAATTCTCTTCACTTTCCTTCCAAGTATTTCATTAAACCCAATAGTGCATGATAAATACACACAGAGGTGTAAATGGTGACAAGTTAAATGGAGAAATGCTGGTCTCTTTTGTCATTTGCATGTTATTGCTAATTAGGCGATTAAAAACCAAGACTGCAGCTGTTTAAGACTAAAATAAGCAATAATGGTTCTAAATCTTAACAAGCGAGACAACTAAAGTGAAGCAGGAGTTTTACTTGAGCAATAAGTGCTTCTTATTAAGAAATTGGGTTGGAGCAAAAACCTGCAGCCACTGCGGCCCTCCAGGACCGTGATTGAGGACCCCTGGTGTAGAAAATAGGCCATCTACAGACAGACACACAGACCCAGAATGTCCAGAACACACACATTTATTTATTTTCAATGTCCTGCACACAACACCGTGCTCTAATAAACTCAACTCAATCCTTTCTTCTGCCACCTCCACTCCTCACTCTCAACCTCGTCCTCCTCCACCCAATTCTGGCCGTCTTGCAGGAGTGAGGTGGCCTCTTTTATACAGCACCTGGAAGTGCTCCAGGTGCTCCTCCATCATATTCCCTTCTGGGTGTGGCACAAGTGCTGCAAAAGAATCCGGCTCCACTACTGGTAGCACTTCCAGGTGTGACGGAAGTGCTGTAGACCAGTGGTTCTCAAACTGTGGGGCGCGCCCCATAAAGTAACAAAAAAGGGGGCACGAATGTTGCCATACGTGGCGTAATTTCGCTATTCATAGGAAAATTTTAAACTTGTAGCGGTGTATCGGCAGCAAAAAATATAGGAATAAATTTTATTAGGGTTTTAAAAAAACGTTAGGGATGTGCGATTAAAACTGTTATGAAAACTCGGGTCGCAAATACTTAAAGGTTGAGAAACGCTGCTGTAGACCACGGCTCTGGAACTGTCCATGCGCCCCCTGGTGGTGGCCAAGGGCCCGCGCAAGGTGAAGCATCTAAGCTCCCGTCACGTGGCCCCGACGTGTCCCGAAGGAGGTACTGTTGGTGATATATCATATTAAATATTCATATTAAAAGGGCGTCCCAGCCGGGCAAAGTTCCCGGCCATCTATCACCTAGAATGGCTGAATTTGTAAGGCCAGCCAATGGTACATGGGGGAAGAGAGCACCTGACTTGGAGATTGTATGGGGAGGAGCCAACGTTATGTAAATGTGTGGCAGGAAAAAGGTGAGGAGAGAGAAGAGAGTGCAGAGCCATAAAAGGAAAGAGGGAAAGCTATTCGCCCTGCGTGGAAAATGTCAGGTGAACCCGGGTTCATTTCTGGGCAAATTAATTTCCTTTTATGTTGACGGCATTTGGGAGAGCCAGCACAAGGGACTGTTTAGCAGTACGTTTCCCTGAACGGGAGGTATGGTTCGGCGCATCATTGTAGCTGGTCATCCCTGACGCTGACTATTTAAAGGACTCTGAATGCTTTCCATTTTTCTTTTCTCTTTCTCATATTTATGTATTAGTGGTGTATGTGGTTGAGTGTTTGGTGCCGTGATTTGTGTGTATTGCTGTAGCGCAATAATATGTATATAGGGGTTTTTGTTTAAGTGTGCGGAATTTCTTATAATAATCATTTTTTAACTTAACTCTGCCTTTACTGGTGTGTTTCTGTACTTGGTCTGGTATAGTAAGGAAGTAGTGTTGGTCGCTCGCCCCACCGGATCATTTCTTTATTTTTTTCTTTCTCTTTGCTGCCGCTCTAGGACAGCAGCACATATTATAATCGTGCCAGCTCGGGGAACAGCACACAGTGTTTTATTTTTACAGTGGCTGGAGTGGCAATTCTGCCACTAACCCTCCATGTTGGGGGTGCCCACACTTTTTTCGGCTTGCGAGCTACTTTTAAAATGACCAGGTCAAAATGATCTACCTACATTAAAAATGCTATACATATATATATATATATATATATATATATATATGGAAGAGAAGGTCTGTGATACGGTTTGCATATTTGCAGTTGGAGATCCACAAAGGGAGAAAAAACGAATCACGTATCATAAAATAGTTTTATTCCTGAGCTTTCAACCCCTATCAGGGGTCTTCATCAGAGGATAATGCTTAGACTTACAAGAATCAAAGGCAATATATAGCAACACATTCAGTATGGGGGGGGGGGGGTGGAGGTGACTAAGTCCGTATGATCAAGTGGGGGGGGGGGGGGTGTATCGTTAAATTAAAGTGCATATGTCCTTCTTAAGTTGGCATATGCTGGATTTATGTCCAAGTGTCTGTTGATGGCATTTTCATCTGATAGCCAAGACTCGGCCAACTCTCTGGCGCTTTTTGTACTGGCCTTAAATTTTACTTTCACGTTGTCCCAGTTGAATGTGTGTCCTGTCGATTTAGTATGTGCATATATCAAAGATAGTGCGTCCTTTCTTCTGACGCCGTTGCGATGTTCCTGTACACGTGTTGAGATTTTTTTTGACGTTTGTCCTATGTATACAGCTGAGCAAGAATTGCATGGGATACTATAAACTGCGTTTCGGCTGTCGATTTCTTGTTTTTAGCATTAAACAGGACCATGCACAGATTGTTGGTGGGTTTATGTGCTATTTTGATGCCCCACTTGGTCAGGGTGCGTGCCGTGCCTTCTGACACATTATGGTGATGCGGGAGTGAATGCCAGGTGGGGTGGGGGTTCTGTACGTAAAAGTAAAATTTAAGGCCAGTACAACAAGTGCCAGAGAGTTGGCCGAGTCTTGGCTATCAGATGAAAACGCCATCAACAGACACTTGGACATAAACCCAGCATATGCCAACTTAAGAAGGACATATACACAATAATTAAACTATACACTCCTCCAATTGATCATACTGACTTAGTCACCGCCACCCACCCCCCCCCCAATGCTGAATGTGTTGCTATATATTGCCTTTGATTCTTGTAAGTCTAAGCATTATCCTCTGATGAAGACCCCTGATATGGGTTGAAAGCTCAGGAATAAAAACTATTTTATGATACGTGATTCGTTTTTTCTCCCTTCGTGGATCTCCAACTACAAATATATATATATATATATATATATATATATATATATATATATATATATATATATATATATATATATATACAGTGAGGAACATAAGTATTTGAACACCCAGCGATTTTGCAAGTTCTCCCACTTAGAAATCACGGAGGGGTCTGAAATTCACATTGTAGGTGCATTCCCACTGTGAGAGACAGAATGTAAAAAACAAATTCAGGAAATCCCATTGTATGATTTGTACAGAATTTATTTGTATTGCACTGCTGCACATAAGTATTTGCACACCTGGCAATCAGCAAGAATTCTGGCTCTCAAAGACCTGTTACTCTGCCTTTAAGAAGTCCACCTCTACTCCACTTAGTAATCTTAATTAGTAGCACCTGTCTGAGCTCTTTAAAGACACCTGTCCAGCCCACAGTCAGTCAGACTCCAACTACTACCATGGGCAAGACCACAGAGCTGTCAAAAGACACCAGAGACAAAATTGTGGACCTCCACAAGGCTGGAAAGGGCTATGGGGCAATTGCCAAGCAGCTTGGTGAAAATAGATCAACTGTTGGAGCAATTGTCAGAAAATGGAAGAGGCTAAAGACGGCTGTCAATCTCCCTCGGACTGGGGCTCCATGCAAGATCTCATCTCGTGGGGTATCACAGATGATAAGAAAGGTGAGGAATCAGCCCAGAACTACACGGGAGGAGCTGGTCAATGACATGAAGAGAGCTGGGACCACAGTTTCAAAGGTCACTGTCGGTAGAACACTATGCCGTCATAGTTTCAAATCACGCATTGCACGGAAGGTTCCCCTGCTCAAGTCCTCACATGTCCAGGCCCGTCTGAAGTTTGCCAATGACCATCTGGATGATCCAGAGGAGACATGGGAGAAAGTCATGTGGTCAGATGAGACCAAAATAGAACTTTTTGGTTTAAACTTCACTCGCCATGTTTGGAAGAAAAAGAAGGAGGAGTTGCATCCCAAGAACACCATCCCTACTGTGAAGCATGGGGGTGGAAACATCATGCTTTGGGGGTGCTTTTCTGCGAAGGGGACAGGATGACTGCACTGTTTTAAGGAGAGGATGAATGGGGCCATGTATTGTGAGATTTTGAGCAACAACCTCCTTCCCTCAGTCAGAGCACTGAAGATGGGTCGTGGCTGGGTCTTTCAACATGACAATGACCCGAAGCACACAGCCAGGATAACCAAGGAGTGGCTCCGTAAGAAGCATATCAAGGTTCTGGAGTGGCCTCGCCAGTCTCCAGACCTAAATCCAATCAAAAATCTTTGGAGGGAGCTGAAACTCTGTGTTGCTCAGCGCCAGCCCCGGAACCTGACAGATCTAGAGGAGATCTTTGTGGAGGAGTGGGCCAAAATCCCTGTTGCAGTGTGTGTGCAAACCTGGTCAAGAACTACGGGAAACGTTAATTGCAAACAAAGGCTTCTGTAAGAAATATTAACACTGATTTTCTCAGGTGTTCAAATACTTGCAATACAAATAAATTTTGTACAAATCATACAATGTGATTTCCTGAATTTGTTTTTTACATTCTGTCTCTCACAGTGGGAATGCATCTACAATGGGAATTTCAGACTCCTCCATGATTTCTAAGAGGGAGAACTTGCAAAATTGCTGGGTGTTCAAATACTTATGTTCCTCACTGTGTGTGTGTATATATATATATATATATATATATATATATATATATATATATATATACAGTACTGTGCAACAGTTTTAGGAAGGTGTGAAAAAATGCTGTAAACAAAGAATGCTTTCAAAAATGGAAGTGTTAATCATTTATTTTCATCAATCAACAAAATGCAGTGAATGAACAAAAGAGAAATCTAAATCAAATCAATATTTGGTGTGACCACCCTTTGCCTTTAAAACACCATCAATTCTTCTAGGTACACTTGCACACAGTTTTTGAAGGAACTTGGCTGGTAGGTTGTTCCACACATCTTGGAGAACTAAGCACAGATCTTCTGTGGATGTAGGCTTCCTCACATCCTTCTGTCTCTTCATGTAATCCCAGACACACTCGAAGATGTTGAGATCAGGGCTCTGTGGGGGCCATACCATCACTTCCAGGACTTCTTTTTCTTCTTTACGCTGAAGATAGTTCTTAATGACTTTGGCTGTATGTTTGGGGTCGTTGTGCTGCTGCAGAATAAATTTGGGGCCAATCATATGCCTCCCTGATGGTATTGCATGATGGATAAGTATCTGCCTGTATTTCTCAGCATTGAGAACACCATTAATCCTGACCAAATCTCCAACTCCATTTGCAGAAATGCAGCTCCAAACATTCAAGGAACCTCCACCATGCTTCACTGTTGCCTGCAGACACTCATTATTGTACCGCTGTCCAGCCCTTCGACGAACAAACTGCCTTCTGCTACAGCCAAATATTTCAAATTTTGACTCATCAGTCCAGAGCACCTGCTGCCATTTTTCTGCACCCCAGTTCCTATGTTTTTGTGCATACTTGAGTCGCTTGGCCTTGTTTCCACATCGGAGGTATGGCTTTTTGGCTGCAACTCTTCCATGAAGACCACTTCTGGCCAGACTTCTCCGGACAGTAGATGGGTGTACCTGGGTCCCACTGGTTTCTGCCAGTTCTGAGCTGATGGCACTGCTGAACATCTTCCGATTTCGAAGGGTAATAAGCTTGATGTGTCTTCCATCTGCTGCACTAAGTTTCCTTGGCCGACCACTGCGTCTACGATCCTCAACGTTGCCCATTTCTTTGTGCTTCTTCAAAAGAGCTTGAACAGCACATCTTGAAACCCCAGTCTGCTTTGAAATCTTTGTCTGGGAGAGACCTTGCTGATGCAGTAGAACTACCTTGTGTCTTGTTGCTGTGCTCAATCTTGCCATGACATGAAACTGTCTTCACAACCTCACCTTGGTAGCAGAGTTTGGCTGTTCCTCACCCAGTTTGAAGCCTCCTACACAGCTGTTTCTGTTTCAGTTAATGACTGTGTTTCAACCTACGTGTGACATTGATGATCATTAGCACCTGTTTGGTAGAATTGGTTGATCAGACACCTGACTAGAATCCTACAAAATCCCCGACTTTGTGCAAGTGGACCTACAAGAATTGATGCTGGTTTGAAGGCAAAAGGTACGAACACCAAATATTGATTTGATTTAGATTTGTCTTTTGTTCGCTCACTTTGCATTTTGTAAATTGATAGCAATAAGCAATCATTATTTATATTTCTGAAAGCATTCTTTGTTTACAGCATTTTTTCACACCTGCCTAAAACTTTTGCACAGTACTGTATATACAGTGGGTACGGAAAGTATTCAGACCCCCTTCAATTTTTCACTCTTTGTCATATTGCAGCCATTTGCTAAAATCATTTAAATTAATTTTTTCCCTCATTAATGTACACACAGCACCCCATATTGACAGACAAAAAAAAGATTTTTTGAAATTGTTGCAGATTTATTAAAAAAGAAAAACTGAAATATCACATGGTCCTAAGTATTCAGACCCTTTGCTCAGTATTTAGTAGAAGCCCCCTTCTGAGCTAATACAGCCAGGAGTCTTCTTGGGAAAGATGCAACAAGTTTTTCACACCTGGATTTGGGGATCCTCTGCCATTCCTCCTTGCAGATCCTCTCCAGTTCTGTCAGGTTGGATGGTAAACGTTGGTGGACAGCCATTTTTAGGTCTCTCCAGAGATGCTCAATTGGGTTTAAGTCAGGGCTCTGGCTGGGCCATTCAAGAACACTCACAGAGTTGTTGTGAAGCCACTCCTTCGTTATTTTAGCTGTGTGCTTAGGGTCATTGTCTTGTTGGAAGGCAAACCTTCGGCCCAGTCTGAGGTCCTTAGCACTCTGGAGAAGGTTTTTGTCCAGGATATCCCTATACTTGGCCGCATTCATCTTTCCCTCGATTGCAACCAGTCGTCCTGTCCCTGCAGCTGAAAAACACCCCCACAGCATGATGCTGCCACCGCCATGCTTCACTGTGGGGACTGTATTGGACAAGTGATGAGCAGTGCCTGGTTGTCTCCACACATACCTCAGTGCAAGACACATGACAGCCCGCATGGAGTTTGCTAAAAGACACCTGAAGGACTCTGAGATGGTGAGAAATAAGATTCTCTGGTCTGATGAGACCAAGATAGAACTTTTTGGCCTTAATTCTAAGCGGTATGTGTGGAGACAACCAGGCACTGCTCATCACTTGTCCAATACAGTCCCCACAGTGAAGCATGGCGGTGGCAGCATCATGCTGTGGGGGTGTTTTTCAGCTGCAGGGACAGGACGACTGGTTGCAATCGAGGGAAAGATGAATGCGGCCAAGTATAGGGATATCCTGGACAAAAACCTTCTCCAGAGTGCTAAGGACCTCAGACTGGGCCGAAGGTTTGCCTTCCAACAAGACAATGACCCTAAGCACACAGCTAAAATAACGAATGAGTGGCTTCACAACAACTCTGTGAGTGTTCTTGAATGGCCCAGCCAGAGCCCTGACTTAAACCCAATTAAGCATCTCTGGAGAGACCTAAAAATGGCTGTCCACCAACGTTTACCATCCAACCTGACAGAACTGGAGAGGATCTGCAAGGAGGAATGGCAGAGGATCCCCAAATCCAGGTGTGAAAAACTTGTTACATCTTTCCCAAGAAGACTCCTGGCTGTATTAGTTCAAAAGGGTGCTTGTACTAAATATTGAGCAAAGGGTCTGAATACTTAGGACCAGGTGATATTTCAGTTTTACTTTTTTAATAAATCTGCAACAATTTCAAAAATTCTTTTTTTTGTCTGTCAATATGGGGTGCTGTGTGTACATTAATGAGGGAAAAAATTAATTTAAATGATTTTAGAAAATGGCTGCAATATGACAAAGAGTGAAAAATTGAAGGGGGTCTGAATGCTTTCCGTACCCACTGTATATATATATATATATATATATATATATTGTGGTAGATTGAGGGTCTCCGTGACCCCTTGAACCCTCAGAGTCGACTCCAGACACCAGGTAAAAGTCCAAATAATGATTTATTAATAATAATAATTGTGCACAAAGCACCCTCCTCTCCACAATACTCAATAATAAACAATACACAATAATCAATCCTCCACACTCCCAGACGCGTTGCCACCCTTCCACCCAGCTCAGCTCGACATCTGGGATTTCCCATAGTCCTTTTATAGTCCTGATCCGGAAGTGTTTCGTCCTCTCTGTCCACGTGACTAGGAACACTTCCGGGTCATATAAAAACTCTTCTTCACCCCGGAGGCACGTCGTTTCTGCCTGTCATGTGATCTTGACGCACCTCCGGGTTATAGGGCACATAAGAGTCCGACAACCTCCCTACAGCGACTCCTGGAGGCCCCCATGGTATCCAGCAGGGCTGTGCATATAAACTACAGAGTCCATGATGCCCTGCTGGAATTCGGGGCACGTTCATGCTGTCGGGAGTGCTCCTCCTGGCGGCCTGGGGGTGAGGGCCGGAGTAGAAAGCCGGCAATCCTTCACAATATATATATATATATATATATATATATATATACTGTATATATATATATATATATATATATATATATATATATACTGTATATAAAATCCAACATCCGTCTGTCTGTCTGTCTCTTTTCACAAGAGACCTACTTAACAGATTTAGATCGGCTTTTTTTCTATATCTCGCTTGAACATTCCGTTGATTTTGCGACTTCTCTCATTGCATTAAGTATCGTAGTTCTCTTGTGGTACCGATTTATTTGCGCAAATCTGAGCGACACGGAGCAGGCTGAGGGAAGGGGGGCGCGGCCCTCCTCACTCACGCGCCAGTCATGGGGCATGCACCTTACCTCTGCTTAGCTAGCGAACGAGAGAACTACTTAAGGGTTTTTTTCTATCATTTCCTTGAACATTCCGTTTGATTCTGTGACTTCTCTCATCGCGCTAAGAATTGTAGTTCGCTTGCAGGAACGATATATTCGTGCTAATCCGAGACAGAGCCTGCAGGCCGAGGGGAGGAGGAAGAGTGACGTCAGGAGTGGGGAGTCGGGCTGAGACCTCCTCACTGTCCTGTTTCACTATACATGGTGGGGCCACGGGGCACGGCTAGTTATGGAATATCGATGGAGGAAGTAAACACCACATGTAATAAGCCATCTGTGGTTCTGAGTTCTTTTAATAGAATAAAGCAGCAGAACACGTAACAAACTTGTTGGTCCACAATAATAATTTGTATTACTCAGTTGAAAATCTAACAAGTACCAAAATGCAAACCTGACAAACATTTATCGTTAGAATATCAACACTGTATTGTGTTTCAAATTGAAAAAAGGGATGCAAACTCAAAATCTTTTCAAATCAAAATTTCACTGCACAACAATTTTTTGAAAAGTCTTGCTTCCTAAAAAGTTTTGCTGATTGTGACAGGTACCTACTGGGTATGCACAAATATAGTTTTGGTTTTACTACATCACGTAGGAACTCTTAAGTGACATGTTGCACTTCATTGTCTTGTATGCTTTGAGAAGTTTGTCTACCAGCTGAATGGAGTTTGGGGCTCTGTAATCGCCCAGAAAATTGTCAACAATGTCTTTGAAGGCTTTCCAGGCAATTTTTTCCGGCGCAACTAAGAGATCTTTAAACCGCTTTTCATTCATAACATGTCTGATTTGGGGGCCAACAAAAATGCCCTCTGATCTTGGCGTCAGTTATTCTTGGGAACATGTGTCTTAAATAACGAAAACCTTCGCCCTCCTTGTTCAGTGCTTTCATGAAATTCTTCATGAGTCCCAGTTTTATGTGAAGAGGAGGCAAAAATATCTTTGCCAGGTCAACAAGTGATTCATGTGCCACATTTTTCTGTCCTGGAACTAACTTTTCGCGGAGTGGCCAGTTCTGTCGAGAATAGTGCGACTCTTTGGCACGGCTGTCCCATTCACAGATGAAACAACAGTACTTTGTATCTCCGGGCTGCAGTCCTAGTAACAGAGCAACGACTTTAAGATCTCCACAGATATTCCAGTTGTACCTGCTATACTGGATGTGCTTCAGCGACAGTTCCATATTCTCATATGTTTCTTTCATGTATGCTGCATAGCCAACAGGTACTGAAGGATAAACGTTGCCATTGTGTAGCAGAACAGCTTTCAAGTTTAACATTGATGAATCAATGAAGAGACGCCACACTTCTGGGTTGTGATCACAACCCAAGGCCGAGAACAATCCTTCAATGTCACAACAGAAACAGAGACTGTCGACTTGTGCAAAAAAAGTGGTTATATCATGATGTTGGCCTCGAAACACAGACATTTTGGTTTCAGAATTGGAAGACTGTCATCATGTGGCACGGGTCTCATTGCTGAAGGCAGATTAGGATTTTCAATTGACTTCTTGTTACTGAAACCAGACACATTAGTCAAACAGAAGTAACAGTCCATCACATGGTCTTTCTGTTCTCGCCATATCATCGGAACAGAAAACGACATCGTCTTTCGAGTGGCTCTGAGCCAGGCTCTCAGAGTGACAGCACATGTCGCACAGCAAATGTGAGGCGCCCATTCCTTGTCTTGATCACCAGCCGAAATACAGATGATAAGCTTTCTTCACAACAGCAGTCATCCAACGTCTCTGAGGCGCAAGTGTATATTCGCCACAGATATAGCAGAATGTATCGCGGATGTTACAACATTGACAAGACATATCGGCCGACACCGAAACATCTATAGCATTAAGCTTATGTACTGTTATATTGCTACAGATACTATACTAATACTATACTGATACTATACATACACACGGAGTATCTATATGAACCAAATGAGCAGGATCGGTGTATGCAAGCCACCTTTATATAACGCTGAGACAGCGTCAAGCTCGTTCACACCTGCCCAGGATGTCAACTTCCACAGAACAGCTTCCAACCTGACCTGATCCCATACCTGGACATGCCAGGCTGCACAAACCGTTGTTGATAAGTCACTTACAGGAGCAAAAATGTTTGGATACAAATAGAAGAACAAATCCTGACAAAACTGAAATGGTATGTGCTGGATAAATTGTGATGTGATATTCATGATCAGCACCCAAAAATCTATAAGAAACACCCAACAGTGTTCAAGAAGCAAAAACTTTATTGTACAGTGTAATTTCAGTTCATGAATAAACATTTGATTATAAAAGTAGTGCAATTTGAATCTGATATTACAGATCTGATCTGCTTAGCAATACAACATAATTGCAAATACGTAAGATCAAGTACCAGTGGAGTTTGTTTGAATCAGATTTCAATAACACACGAACAGTCTGTTTAACAGTCCAACATTGGTGTGAAGATCAGTTTCAGTAACACTTGAACACAACTTATCAATTCAATTAACAATTCAGATTATATAACAAAAACTATGGCAAAAAAACAAACTAAAATAAAATGGGAGTAAAGTAACGTATCATAAACCTCACTATAATCGCCAGCAAACAATGTTGTCCTGCTTACTCTGCACTGTTCCTGTCACAACGTATTTTACTTTAAGATCATATCTTTTTTACTAATTATAAGCTTCCTCTGAGAAAAATTAAAAAGTACTCAGCACTTGCCTTCTACTGCATTATTGTCGGGGTGACGGGTCCTTTATGAAGTTCAGCGCTCAGAAAGTTAAATGATTTGTAGAATGCAGTGATTTACCAAACCGAATGAACGAAAGTAATTAGAACTTTCACCGCTGTCTGGGCGCTGTCTTTACAGAAAACTCTGGAATGCTTGTGTCTTAGACACTCCTGTATAGCTGCTATGATACGCCATTTCACATTTACAGAGTGTACAGAACACAGTGTCATTTGGCTTTAGTTTAAAGTACTCCCAAACTTTAGAAATCTGCAGTCTTTTATGTGAAAGACCTCTTGAAAGATGGCTAAAAAATGGGATGTGTTGACGTATGCTGTAGCAACCAATGAATTTAAATAATTAACTACACTGAATACATCAAAGCACTGTAACAGCACCAAATACATTGTACATAACCACTTAATCAATGTCATAGTTTCCCTTTTTCTAAAATAAGTATTTGATTTCTTTCTTATCCAATAAACATTAGCTATGTTGAACTCACAACAATGTACCTAGCACTGAATTTCATTTATGATCAGAGCATTTAATGTTATCATTGATAGCGACACAGACAGCACAAGCATTTACTTCAAAAACTTTAAGAACTTCCAAACTTACTAGTTTATGTTTCCAATGATGTGTACAACAGTGACCAGAAATAGAGTCCTTATAGCAACAAGCATGCTCACATCCTCATGCTGTCATCCACAAAGTTGCCCTAATTGAAATCTAGCTGTGCTCTTAGACTAGGTTACCATCTTTGCAGTTATCGTGCTGACAAATAAAGCGAAAAGTTATCTTGCTGAAAGTAGGTGTCAGCCCTCCCTTCATTAGACATTAGCACTACTCCCATTAACGCAAGTCACTGGCTGTTTTCCAAGGTCACACTTAAATTGTAAGGGTTATACCCAAGCTTCTTATTGATGTTAAACATCTTCTGCCACCAGCTGGAATCCTTGTCTTGTATCTGGGCTGTCCAATTCACAAACTGCACACGCACCCACTCTTCGGATAGGTTTTTCCATCTCTGTCGTGTCCAATTAGTACTTTGTTGGCTATCTTCTAAGTTACTTATGCCCAAAAAGCCACAGTATTCATTATTTGTCATGTATTACCACCAGCAGCTGCTAGTTTAAACTATATCTCTATCTATACTAATAGATTTAGAAATTTTGACCTGAGTGCCCCTATTCCCAAAACACTTGTTGTATACTATCCCATAAGTTTAGTATCTTCCTTCTCAATTAATAAACCTCCCTTAATGTTAAGTTTTAAAGTCAATAACTGATAATTTCTAATGTTTAAGTGCCAATGTGATGATAGTCTCTAGTGTAATAAACAAACATCAGTCCTTAAAGGTAACTTGTCTTTTCGGCCCATTAAAACATCTATCTGTAAGTGCTCACCATGTTTTAGTAGTCACATTTTCTAAGCTATACGATCCCAATTGTTGCACAGGTTAAACCCAAAACAATTTAAATTCATAATAATTCTACAGTATTTCCATTAATAAAACAATAGTTACAAATATTTAATAAATACATGTTGCTTATTTGTGCCTACAGATAATTAACCTTTCTTCATGTATCAGTGATCATGCCACGGTTCAAATCCTTTTTGAAAGATGTTGCAGTAGAAAAACAGATATTAGAATGTGACAAAAATTTCTTCTATAATGGAGGTTTAATATGATAATCAGGTCTTGGGGTCCAATACCCCAAAGCAAAGGATGTTAATATCTAAAACTCTTGATCCGATGTGCCATCTACAATTCAGGACCCACAATTATCTTTTGGCATACACGGTCACCAGCACAGTTGAGTTGTTAGCAGCACAGACCCATTGTGATCCCTTGGACTGGAACTTAAGTACGTTGTAATAACGGAGGTCCAGTACTCAACTGGTGAATGGCCTGATCTGTGGTTTGGACCCAGCCTAACAAGTCTGGTTTCCCCTTGGAGTCGGATGATTTATTTGTCTGCAGCCCAATCTCCAGGTTCAAATTCAAGTGCTATTATCTCTGATGTGCTAGGAAACGCAGTTTTTACCTGCAGGTACAAAGGTTTAGCTCAATATCAGTCAGTATTGCAATACTTTGTTACTTATGGATAACAAAAATAATGTCTCATGAGGTGTTAGGCCTGTTTCGTTAGGGGCACCTCTTATTAACAGTAATGCTGGCATTTAAACAAATGGTCATTTTATTCAGTCTCTGCTTGTCTTTTGGGAAATTTCTTTTTTAATATTCAAAAATGAATTCTGAAATGGTGGTAAGCGCAATCTTCAACTCTCATTTCCATTTGTCTGTTATACTCAAAATAAATTCTTAAATGAAAAACAATTCCGGTATGTACAATTTGGCTGTTGTTGCAAAGTCCACTCAATTAAAATCATATCCATTATATCAAGCAAATCATCACAAAAATAGTCAATCTTAACATATACCAAGGGAAAAGCATTCAATTGGTTTCACCATATTCAAATTTTTGGCACATAAGCGGTCAGGTCACGTCAGGTTGGGGTGTATACACTGGTACAGCGTGTTGCCGCACCCACCACACAACGAAATAACTCGGGATTCTTGTTAGTTAACCCACAGTCAGACACGTGGTCCAGGCTCACCATCCTGGAAGTGACCCTCTATCTGCCACAGCCAGGTGTTACGTGGGTGTCCCCTTGGCCTGGTCCCACCGCTCGGATCCTCAACAATGAGGATCAACTTTGAGGAATCGCCCCACATGTCCGTACTGTTGTAACTGACACTCCCTCACAGTGCAGGTCATGTGTCTCATTCAGGACTCCATGAGCAAATGCTCATTCAACACAAAGTCAAACCGGCAGTACCCAAGGATTCTCCGAAGAGACACAGGACCTTCAGTACATAATCTTTGCTGCTTAGCCTCAAAAACTAAAATTAAAATTAATTTACTGTAGCCCATCCTAAAATCCCCCCCATTGACACTTATGTTAGTTTTTCTATTACTATTTTATTTTTAGAGGAAATATGGAGCAAGTTGGTATCAGGCAGTAAGAACCCTAAAAACCAATCATGTAAATATAACAACTTGATTAAGAGCCGAATGTCATACTGTAAGTCTCTTACTGAAAACACAAATACGTCCAGGAATGGGAAACCACAAAAACAAGAAAAGAGAGAAGGCGGAGTGGTGTGAAGTTTATTAGATAAAGAGCCACGTTCTATGAAGGCTCCATTAGAAATTAAGAATATTATAAATTAGTTTGTCTCTCTGTTCACTGTACCCATTAATGGATGGCAATGCAGCGCCAGTGTTCACTCAGTCAGCACAGCAAGCAGAAGTCAAGGAAGAATTCCTCACTCGGGACTGGTGAATTCCTAATTGAATTAGAGAGGAGAACAAAACTGAACTAAAGCAGAGAGGCTTCACATTCCCTTTTCCTAATTTCATAATATTCTTCAAATATGTGCAGTCTCTGATTTTAACTCATTTACAAAAGAAATTCATATTTCACTTTCTCTAAGGCTAGCGGGGTAATTAATATAAAATATATTTTATCATTTCCCACATAAAGTTCCTAAAATTATTTCAAATGTTACTTTGATCAGCAGGAATTCTCTTGAAATGTACATACTAACATATCTTGTTATCCAAAAGCTTTCTACATATACCAGTTATGTTTCTTTAAGCTAATATTTGACTAATTAAATCAACACAAGCATTTCTGCCTGTGGCTTTAGAATTTAACAAAGTGTCCAGAATGTTTCATTAGAACTTCAAATTATAGGAAATAAAACGAAACCTTCCATCAGTTATGTAGTCATTCAAATGTCAACATTCTGTTCTATTTCACATTTAATGTTTGCGAATTATTTATGAACAAGGAGTGGACGGATAAAGAAATCAATATATGACATTGCATCAGATACCTTATAATTGAAAATCTATTTGTATTTAAAATGCATCCAGGGCAGTCGATGCATCACACCATTGCATACTGAGAATCGTGGGTTCTGCTCATTTGTCAGTTAAACATCACAGTATTTTAAACTAAGAAAATATTCTAAGTTTATCGATGTTTAACAATGTTGATTTATTTTACCCCTAACCGCCGGTGTTGTTGCACTCTTTTGTTGATATCTTCTGAGTAACAAATTAATCTATCTTCTAACTTATCTTTTCCAGAGTGTTGGTTGTACAGAGAGATGTGACCCATTTTAAGAATCCCATTTTCTCTAAGACCATCTGTGTAAAACACCAATCACTCCTCATCACATCAGAGCCCAGGGCAGTCCTTATAAACAGCATTCATGTGTGTGGCCAGTCAGCCATTGTGAGGAGGGCAAACTAATCAGGAGGAGTGACATTGGGTCACCACACCTGGGGCAGAAGTTGCAGCTTCTTTTTTTGGCTGTGTCTTGAATACGGATAACAATTAATTAAAAGTAAATAATGTGATTATTTCTATTTTATCACAATACTACTTACATTTTGCTAACAGTGCCGCCATTCCGTGACTTCATTGCTAACTGCAACAGAAGGTTTCTAGTAGCATGGCCACGGCTGTTGTCATCACCATAACTGTATAAAATACATAATTTACTTTAATCATAAATAACTCTCTGTCCAACTTTGTGGACATCATTAAAGAAATCTATTATGTGATTCCTCATTTTTTATCCTTGCTAGTTTTCCTCTTTATGATTTTGTCTCTTCCTTGGGTTTTGTTTGCTGTTGGTTTTCCTGCCCGTCATTGCAGGTTTCCTGTGCTTCTTTTTGAATTTCCAGGTTAAGCACATCTCAATTCTACGCCTTGTTGGCATCATAATAGATTGCTAAATGCAAGATATACGTCTGTATATCAACAGATGGTCTGGTAATTCTGAAGAATGTTCTTGGATGCAGTTTTCACTTGTCACATTGTCACTGAATACAGCATTGTTTCTAGTGTTTGAGAGCTGACAATCTGCCGTTATAAACTAGTACATTTACAACCAAGCTTGGCAAGTCAAAGAGAACCTTTTCTGTCTGAATATTGATATTTAATTGTGCAATGTAGAAACTCAGAACAGTAATGTACTTGGTCATTGGTCTCCTATACATTGTCTCATAGACACTTTCACTTTTCTTAATAGCAGACACGTTTTCTTTCTGTTATTACAGATCAAGTGATATTTCTTGTTCAGTTGCTGAAAAGACATTCACTGTCCCTGTTGCATGTTCTTTTGTCCCATGACACACCATTCACCCCATCAGATTCACACTTCAAGTCACAGAAACTCGGCCTACAGATACTGCACTCTCCTCCATGTATCTTTCAGCCCTCACAGTGATCTGATGTCTGGGCGGCTTACATTTTACAACTTTACACAAAATTAATGGATTGCCTCGGTCCATTTTGAGGTGACGGTAAAGACTTTGCCTCTATGATATTGATTTGGCCTTCAATTTGAAAACAAGGCTTATTCAAGCAAGACTTCATCAGCCAAGTCTCACTTTCATAAACACTCAGACTACCCTAGGAATGGAACTGATGGCTGAGGCAGAGACGCCAACCATTGTGCTACCTACCTCATGTTAAAGTTTTATTTATTTAAAAATATTTCAATTCTCTGTTTCATTGCAGATTCATGTGTGAATATCCACTTCTCCCCATCTTCAACTGCTCAGCCCTTTCTTGAGTGCATACTGAAACAGAAACATGACAAAGAGAAGATGAAGAAATCAACAAGAGGATCAGAAAATTTGACAACATCCTCTTTCCCGTATAATTCTCTTTCTGTGAGAGAAGCTGTCAAAACTGACCAAGAACAAGCACGTAACACGGATCAAGAGGCTTTGTGCACTGATCAAGAATGTAGAGAAACCTTTAAAAACAAGTCTGACTGTAAAGATAACAAGTCAGTTCATTCAGTACCAAAGACATATTGCTGTTCTGAATGTGGCAAAAGTTTCCTCCATAACAGCAAGCTTCAGGCACACATAAGAATTCATACTGGAGAAGAGCCGTATTGCTGTTCTGAATGTGGCAAAAGATTTACCAAGAGTAGCAATCTGAAGAGTCACACAAGAAATCATACTGGAGAAAAGAGATATTATTGTTCTGAATGTGGGAAAAGATTTAGCCATATTAGCAGTCTTCAGCGTCACACAAGAATTCACACTGGAGAGAAGCCATATTGCTGTTCTGAATGTGGTAAAAGATTTAGCCAGAGTGGTGATCTTCAGAGTCACACAAGAATTCATACCGGAGAAAAGCCATATTGCTGTTCTGAATGTGGCAAAAGGTTCAGCCAGATTAGCAGTCTTCAGCGTCACACAAGAATTCATACTGGAGAAAGACCATATTGCTGTTCTGAATGTGGTAAAGGATTTATCCGGAGTAGCGATCTTCAGAGTCACACAAGGATTCATAATGGGGAGAAGTCATATTCTTGCTTAGAATGTGGCAAACGATTTTCTGTCAAGTCCAATCTCCAGAAACACAACAGAATCCACACAGGAGAAAAGTCATATTGCTGTTCTGAATGTGGAAAACGTTTTTCTGACAGTTCCAGTCTGTCGACCCATAAGAGAATCCACACTGGAGAAAAGCCATATGGCTGTGCTGAATGTGGCAAAAGGTTTTCTGACAGTTCCAGTCTCTCAAGACATAAAAGAATCCATACTAGAGAAAAGCCATTTGAACGTGTTGAGTGTGGGTAAAGTTACTTCTTTGACAGCAAGCTTCAGGCACACATAAGATTTCATACTGGAGATGTGGAATAAAACTACTGAGATTGTGCCAGGGATGCTGGGATCAACAGAACCATATAAAAAAAAATAAAAAAACATTTCCCGGCCAGTCTGAATGCCTTACCAATCACCATCACTCCATTTGAATTACATAAGGGTGCACAATTAGATACAATACAAATACTACGCTGAGCCCTGGCAGGAAACCTAAGAGAATATCAACAGTAGCTGTGCAATAATCACTCCAGAAAAACAAACACACTTCAGGATTCACAAGTGAGGTCCAATCCTGTCCTGAAAAGTAAGCAGGTTAAACCGTTCTTGAGAAATTAATCTCCTAAAACAGAAAGCTGTATTACTGTTCTGAATGTGGCAAAAGATTTAGCATGTGTAGCAGTCTTGGTGTGCACAATCAGATTCATACTGGAGAGAAGCCATAGAGCTGTGCTGAATATGAAAAAAAAATTTTTTTAGGAGTTGCCATCCTCAGAGCCACAAAAGAATTTGCACAGAATCCATATTGCTGTTCTGGTTGTGGATTATGATGTTCTGACCAAATACATAAAGGAATCCACTGGAGAAATGCCCTATGGCTGCTCTGAATGTGGCAAACGATTTTCTGTCAGTGTTGGTCTCAAACGACATACAAGAATCCACATTGGAGAAATGCCATATTTCTGTTCTGAATGTGGCAAACATTTTCCTGACAGTGGTCACTTTTGGCAGCATAAACAATTTCATACTGGAGGGATGCCATAATGCTGCTCTCAATTTAGCAAAAGATTCTCCCATAACCACTGTCTTTAAAATCACTTTAGAAGTCACACTGTGCTGCAGTAGTGAATGTGCCAGATGATTGTCGCATAACAGCAGCCTTCACAATCATTCATAGATTCACACTGAAGAAAATCCTTACTGCTGCTCTAAGTGTGGTAAAGGATTCTCGCTATTAAGTAATTTCCATGGTCCCTTAAGACTTGTTTCTTTTGTGGATTTTTATTGTTGTCGTGAGGGTGGTAAGCGATTTTCAAACAGCAGTTGACTTCATAACCATAATGGAATTCACAGAGGTAAGAAGCCTCAAGGCTGTTCTGAATGTGTCAAGTATTTCCCACACAGCAGGAGTCTTAATGGCAACCGGACCACTCATACAAGAGCAGCCGTGACGGAGTAAGCTAGAGGATGAAGAATGAAGGAATGGAAGGAAAGTTGAATTGTAACTCTCCAAACTACTCCAGTTTAGATGAGTAATGGTGGCCTAACCCATTAAACATCAAAGTAATGTGCATTATATAATGAGATCTCTTTTTTAAAATAACAAGTAATATAACATAATGATTAGGTATTTTTGTTTCAATGAATTGTTCTACTTGGGGAGGTTGGGGGGATAGTGTTATTATGAAAGCTTATTTCCACCTTTTAATAAAATAAATATAAAAATTCTGCATTATTTCATAGAAGTTCCTCCATTAATTGCAAAGACCATGTTGCCTGATGCTGTCGTTGTCACATTATGTAGGTGTGCGCTCAGGTCTTCTGATGGCAGCTGAAGAAGAGGTTAAATGTATTGTTAAGTCAAGTCAAGAAAACTGAACAAAAGTTCTGACTTTACATTTACTTTTGCATGGTCTGAGGGGTACATTTCATCAGCCCATGTTAAGGGGTACATGTGCCAGGGATCATCACAGCAGCATTGGTTGTGAAGGAAGAAGCAAACTGGCGCTCCATCGCAGGGCTCAATCAATCAATCCTGAGCAGAAAGCAGTATGCTGTGTGCAGTCCAGTCACATAAACGTTGTCATACCCCAGAGTCCCTATCAGAGGCTTTTGCAGGAACTTTGGGAAATGAAGTATCAGGACCGAGAGTCAGTGGGACAATATGGGAGGCAGACACAGCTGTAACAAGTAAAAAGGTTTTGTGGTGTAGCGGATCCAGGGCTCAGAAGAAAATAGTTTTTAAATCGATAATCGTCACACTCACGGCCTATAGAGGGGAGTGGTAGTGTGGCCGGAGCAGTTCTTGGACGATACGTGAGGCGGGCATTTCCTCACTTAAGTGTACAGGTGAGGAATCATCCGCGTCCGTAATTGAAGCTGGGAGCTGCTAATCATCACACCTGAGGCAATTCCCTGTAATATATAGTAGGAGCGCAAGTGCGGAGGGGGGAAAGAAACTGAAAGGGGAAAGTGAATGGAGGTTAAGGGAGAAAAAGGAATCGGGAAGCCGAAAGCTGGTGTGTGCAAGTGGGTGAAGGCAGAGAGAGATGGGAGGAGAGCCCATTGGGCGTGTTAGGCTGACACTCGGGTGGGGGTTGGAGCACTTTGGAGTAGCAGAAGTGACCGGAAAGTGGTTGGCTCATCAGAAGGTAGCGGGAGTCAGGAGGCTTGGAAGGTGGCAGCCCCAGCATGACCACCCTGGTCGCTGGGTAACCCAAGTCATATTCTGAAGAGTCCTAAAAAGTCAAGAACTGCAAGGCCACTGACTAGAATGAGAAGGTCAGCTGCAGGTAGGACGACTCCCCTGGTGCATAGCCCGGATAGGAGAAGCAGGGGAGCCGCCAGTACAAAGAAGGCACCGGGCTTTGCATGGAAACCTGTGCCACCCCGTCCACTGCAAGCCTGACAAACCCACAGCCCCTTCGTTTGTGCCCCGAGGAACAAATCGGTAAGTTAACAAAAGTATTTTTTTTTTTCTTTTACTGTAAGGACAGTGCTGCAAGCAAACAAAAATGGAGCAAAGTACGTTTAAATTACTGCATCGCGAAGTGTTTCCTCACAAACGAGGAGTCAGTTTAGTTTTAATCTGGTTATTAGTTGTAGACGTGTTACAACAATGTGAATCGGTAACGCAGCAGCCAGCCCCTCACACCACAAATCTTCAGGGGCTTACAGTGGCCATGGAAACACAGGGTGTGTGTTATTTACTTCACTGCACATGAAGGACTAAACACATTTAACCTCAAATTACCTGACGAGATTATTCCAAGTAGTCCTGATGATTACAAACCCACCGCATTACTTAGATACCCCTTTTCTTCCTTCACCTTTACTGACTACTGATGATCAGAATTATAGAAATATTATTTCACCTAATAAAGTAATTCATTATTTCTACCTGATGCAGTTTTGTTAAAGCTCTCGTTGTCCTTTTTATCATCTTTAGTCGGAGAAGTGATGTGTTCACTTAGTTGCCTTTGCCTGTAAAGCTGAAGAGGGTCGCTATGAAATATTTAACACTATCTGACCATCAGGAGAGTTCAGCAGATGCAGCTTTAAAATCAAACACAGGAACTGCTGCTGCCGTCATCGAGGCTGCGGACTGTCAGTCTTCTTAATAATAATAATAATAATTCATTACATTTATATAGCGCTTTTCTCAGTACTCAAAGCGCTATCCACACAGGGAGGAACTGGGAAGCGAACCCACAGTCTTCCACAGACTCCTTACTGCAAAGCAGCAGCACTACCACTGCGCCCTTATAGTAAAAGCAAAATTGCCACGTGCAAAAGTTCGCTGATGACACTGCTATCGTGGGCTGCATCAGGAATGGGCAGGAGGAGGAGTACAGGAACCTAATCAAGGACTTTGTTAAATGGTGCAACACAAACCACGTACAACTGAACACCAGCAAAACCAAGGAACTGGTGGTGGATTTTAGGAGGCCCAGACCCCTCATAGACCCTGTGATCATCAGAGGTGACTGTGTGCAGAGGGTACAGACCTATAAATATCTGGGAGTGCAGCTGGATGATAAATTAGACTGGACTGCCAATACTGATGCTCTGTGCAAGAGAGGACAGAGCTGACTATACTTCCTTAGAAGGCTGGCGTCCTTCTACATCTGCAATAAGATCCTGCAGATGTTCTATCAGACGGTTGTGTCGAGCGCCCTCTTCTATGCGGTGGTGTGCTGGGGAGGCAGCATTAAGAGGAAAGACGCCTCACGCCTGGACAAACTGGTGAGGAAGGCAGGTTCTATTGTAGGCACGGAGCTGGACAGTTTGACATCCGTGGCAGAGCGACGGGCGCTGAGCAGACTCCTGTCAATCATGGAGAATCCACTGCATCCACTGAACAGGATCATCTCCAGAGGGAGGAGCAGCTTCAGCGACAGACTGCTGTCACCGTCCTGCTCCACTGACAGACTGAGGAGATCGTTCCTCCCCCAAACTATGAGACTCTTCAATTCCACCGGGGGGTTAAATGTTAACATTATTCAAAGTTATTGTCTGTCTGTTATACCTGCATTGTTATCACTCTTTAATTTAATATTGTTTGTATCAGTATGCTGCTGCTGGAGTATTATGTGAATTTCCCCTTTGGATTAATAAAGTATCTATCTATCTATCTATCTATCTATCTATCTATCTATCTATCTATCTATCTATCTATCTATCTATCTATCTATCTATCTATCTATCTATCTATCTATCTATCTATCTATCTATCTATCTATCTATCTATCTATCTAACACAAGTTCAAGGATTTGTTTGTTGGGTGACGGCCAAAGCTTCCCTCCTTTTTCCGTTTTACCAGAAATGAAAACATCTTTGGGATTCTATGATGTTGGATGAAAAAACGTTTCATGTTTTGAGTGTCCTGCCCATTTTAGGAAATTATTAACTCACAAAAGTAAATCCTAATTAAACTCCCATTGCCATTTTTTACATTTACCTTGCAGTATAAATCACTAAATTACGTGAAAGAGAAATTAGGGGGAGCATTATTTATGATTATAAATTAAATAAAGCTACACTGTAAAAAGAGAAAAAAGGCTCTTTTTGATTTAAGGTTATTTTAGTAGTTGTAATGAACTATTTTAATATGTTTGTTCACCTAACATAATTTTTTTTGCCTGACTTCAAATTGAAAAACCTTCCTTTCTCTTAATGTAACTTCTTCTATTTAGTCTAATGCATAAAATCGCTTTGTAAGTTTTCTGACGCCTGCGCAGTTCACCGTATTTTTGATGCAATAGTCTCATATCGTGAGAGTTCAAGAATGACTGTGCAGTGCGCCACGACTAGCTCTGATTTTGAGACGTGCGTAGAAAGAGTTTGCATATTGTACGATTATGTGGAGTGATATAAAGTTCAAAATCCGGTAAGATTTTTTTTTGTTTGTTTTTCCCTACCTTTGTGAATATTTGGTATTCACTGTCTAAGTAGAGACTTGACATAAGTTAAGGTTTAACTACAGAAAATTCTCTCAGCGACGCCATTAATGTGAAATATTCTTGTAATGTATGCAAAAATAGCACATATCGTGACCTTTTATTTCTTATTTAATCGTTGCAATTGCCTCATTTGTTTCTGGACTGACATGAGCAAAATATAAATTACTTTAAAGTTTGTTGCAGCACCCTCGTTTCTGAGAGTTCAGCTTTCAAGTTAAGAAACACATTCTAATGAGTTTTTGTGAAGATTTAACATAACTAATCATCATCGATATTTATGTTAAGTGGCATAACGTTAAAAATGCAGTTTTTTATCCAGATTGAATCGATATGCCCCATCATTTTGGTGTTTTCCTACTCCATTTACTGTAAGGTGTATAGGACTAGCTGTATACAGTGTTAACCAGGGCAGTTGTGGCGGCTTCTTTTCCACCCTCACGAATACAAGCAATGTTTTCTTTGAGCGTGGTGGGGTTAGGGTATCCCTTGTCATGCTTGGGTCACAAATTTGCACAGAAACACAGGAGGTTGCAGAGAGACAGGAACTTTATTCAAACATTTGTCTCTTTTTCAAAAGTTTAAACTGTGCTCCATGACAAGACAGAGATGACAGTTACGTCTCACAATTAAAAGAATGCAAACATATCTTCCTCTTCAAAGGAGTGCGCATCAGGAACAGAGAATGTCAGAGAGAGAGAGAGAGACAAAGAGAGAGAAAAGCAAACAATCCAAATCTGATAGGTGCTGTTCGGACTTTTAAGTATGTGAAGTACCGCGTGGATCGCACAATAGATCAGCCACAAAGTAAGCCCCGCAGGCAAGGGAGCAATGTGAAGGTAGTCTTTCAGTGTTTTTCAGAGGAGCGTCTGTAACCTGTAGGGGTGCGATCAGCCCCCCCAGCTCACACCCCATTTGAATATATAGAATGCGGATATGCATATTCTATATCAAAAAGTTGTTTGACGTTAATGGGGTTGCCCACTTAATGGTCAGAATGTGATGTGTCAGCAGTTGAAACTGGAAAATGTCTGTATGTAGAACCAGTATGTACAGGCACACTGCAAACCCAGGTTTTAAGTATTAACCTGTGTGAGGGATGGCCGACAGTTCAGTCTGGCCGGGAGGTCCCTGAAAAAGAAGAATGGAGGAAGGTAGCCTTTTCAGGGCACTGCATCCCCTGGGACACTTGGTGGAAGCTGCCCTGGACGGCAACGGTTTGCCCGGATTCCCTCAAAGCATCCTGGGACATGGAGTCCATTTCCTCAGCCCTGTTGGGTGCCGTGGGTGCCACCAGGGGGAGCACACAAAGAGCCTGGGGACTCCTACTGTTACAACAACCCGGAAGTACTTCAGAGTCACGAGGACGTAAGCCCGCAGTACTTCTGGGCTACTTGAGGAAGGATGATGTGGTGTTTATTCCAGGAGGAATACTTCCGGGTCATGGACTATTTAAAGGACTGCTGAAGACCCAGCAAGGAGAGCTGGAGTTGGGAGTTGGGTTGGGTGACTAAGCTGCTGGGAGTGGAGGATTGATTTATTGTATTGTTTATTGTATTATTAGAGAAGTGCTGCGAGTGTGGTGCTTTGTGCACTGTATTTGAAGAAAGATATTAAAATTATTCTTGGTGCTTTTTACAAGTGTGTCTTGGATGTCTGTCTGGTGGGTTTCAAGGGGCAACAGCAACCCCTAGCATCCATTCCAGATATAGTGGCACTATTATGAAATACAATAATTTAATACAATAATGGGCATATATATTGCCTTGGTCATTCTAATGTAATCAAAATGTATTTTTGTCTTGTTAAAATTATTTGTTTTATATAAATTGATTATGCAAAAAGTACTAAAAGAAATGGTATCAGTCCACTAATCCAGAAATAAAAGTAGAAGTTCATCAGGTCATCATGAATATACAGTGCATCCAGAAAGTATTCCCAGCGCATCACTTTTTCCACATTTTGTTATGTTACAACCTTATTCCAAAATGGATTAAATTCATTTTTTTCCTCAGAATTCTACACACAACACCCCATAATGACAATGTGAAAAAAGCTTACTTGAGATTTTTATAAATTTATTAAAAATAAAAAAACTGAGAAATCCCATGTCCATAAGTATTCACAGCCTTTGCTCAATACTTTGTCGATGCCCCTTTGGCAGCAATTCCAGCCTCAAGTCTTGTTGAATATGATGCCACAAGCTTGGCACATCTATCCTTGGCCAGTTTTGCCCATTCCTCTTTGCAGCACCTCTCAAGCTCCATCGGGTTGGACGGGAAGTGTCGGTGCACAGCCATTTTAAGATCTCTCCAGAGATGTTCAATCAGATTCAAGTCTGGGCTCTGGCTGGGCCACTCAAGGACATTCACAGAGTTGTCCTGAAGCCACTCCTTTGATATCTTGGCTGTGTGCTTAGGGTCGTTGTCCTGCTGAAACATGAACCGTCACCCCAGTCTGAGGTCAAGAGCGCTCTGGAGCAGGTTTTCATCCAGGATGTTTCTGTACATTGCTGCAGTCATCTTTCCCTTTATCCTGAGTAGTCTCCCAGTCCCTGCCGCTGAAAAACATCCCCACAGCATGATGCTGCCACCACCATGCTTCACTGTAGGGATGGTATTGGCCTGGTGATGAGCGGTGCCTGGTTTCCTCCAAACGTGACGCCTGGCATTCACACCAAAGAGTTCAATCTTTGTCTCATCAGACCAGAGAATTTTCTTTCTCATGGTCTGAGAGTCCTTCAGGTGCCTTTTGGCAAACTCCAGGTGGGCTGCCATGTGACTTTTACTAAGGAGTGGCTTCCATCTGGCCACTCTACCATACAGGCCTGATTGGTGGATTGCTGCAGAGATGGTTATCCTTCTGGAAGGTTCTCCTCTCTCCACAGAGGACCTCTGGAGCTCTGACAGAGTGACCATCAGGTTCTTGGTCACCTCCCTGACTAAGGCCCTTCTCCCCCGATCGCTCAGTTTAGATGGCCGGCCAGCTCTAGGAAGAGTCCTGGTGGTTTCAAACTTCTTCCACTTATGGATGATGGAGGCCACTGTGCTCATTGGGACCTTCAAAGCAGCAGAAATTTTTCTGTAACCTTCCCCAGATTTGTGCCTGAGACAATCCTGTCTCGGAGGTCTACAGACAATTCCTTTGACTTCATGCTTGGTTTGTGCTCTGACATGAACTGTCAACTGTGGGACCTTCTATAGACAGGTGTGTGCCTTTCCAAATCATGTCCAGTCAACTGAATTTACCGCAGGTGGACTCCAATGAAGCTGCAGAAACATCTCAAGGATGATCAGGAGAAACAGGATGCACCTGAGCTCAATTTTGAGCTTCATGGCAAAGACTGTGAATACTTATGGACATGTGCTTTCTCATTTTTTTATTTTAATAAATTTGCAAAAACCTCAAGTAAACTTTTTTCACGTTGTCATTATGGGGTGTTGTGTGTAGAATTCTGAGGAAAAAAAAGAATTTATTCCATTTTGGAATAAGGCTGTAACATAACAAAATGTGGAAAAAGTGATGTGCTGTGAATACTTTCCGGATGCACTGTAGATAGACAGAAATGTATTTGTCCCTGGGGGAAATTTGGCTTCTTACAGAAGTTCTTTAAATGAATAAAAACATAATAAATTATTAAATAAATAATTAGGTATGTAAATAAATAAATATACACAGACACTTTGGACTGAACACACATCAGAATGACTATAAAGCAATAAAATTGGAAAGAGGAGTTCTGACTTGGTTGTCACACTCGCAGTGAGGTATTGTACACACGTACTGCTGTTGGTATCAGGGTACAGTAACAATAACATAACAAACGCATTTATGTTGAGTAGACAATAGTTACAAATGTTCAGTAATAGCTGATGTGACTCTGATGTCTACTTTAGAAAGTGAAAGCGATGGCCTGCACTTTTCAAAGTGAATGAGGTAGGTTTTTTTTTTCCTAAGAAGTGCTTTATCTGACAGTGTTTGAATTTTTGAAGTTAGTTCATTTGTTTAACTTTAATCTTTTTCCTCTAAGATTAAAGCTGAGTTCCAGCCGATTGCTACAATCCCTCTCCAGTCCAAATTTCTTGCACAGCTGGACAAATATACCAATAAACTAAAGAGCATCACCAGACACAAAGGAGGAGCTGCCTGCTATAAGACTGCCAGTTTCATTTGAGCCATAGATCAGGTACGTTACATTTGTGAATTGCATTGAGGCAGCAATCTGGAATTCTTTGGGCAAAAATTTCTATTTTTTTTTTTTTGGCCCAAATAAATTTTTTTTTTGTTATAAATTTATGGGTCAATGAATATTATTAAATGTGTACTTTTGCATCCAGAAAAATGACGTTAACATCCGAAGACCATGCATGCTGAGGTCCC
>NC_041398.2:18285597-18384335 GCF_900747795.2 Erpetoichthys calabaricus | reverse complement strand
TCTACTTGGGGAGGTTGGGGGGATAGTGTTATTATGAAAGCTTATTTCCACCTTTTAATAAAATAAATATAAAAATTCTGCATTATTTCATAGAAGTTCCTCCATTAATTGCAAAGACCATGTTGCCTGATGCTGTCGTTGTCACATTATGTAGGTGTGCGCTCAGGTCTTCTGATGGCAGCTGAAGAAGAGGTTAAATGTATTGTTAAGTCAAGTCAAGAAAACTGAACAAAAGTTCTGACTTTACATTTACTTTTGCATGGTCTGAGGGGTACATTTCATCAGCCCATGTTAAGGGGTACATGTGCCAGGGATCATCACAGCAGCATTGGTTGTGAAGGAAGAAGCAAACTGGCGCTCCATCGCAGGGCTCAATCAATCAATCCTGAGCAGAAAGCAGTATGCTGTGTGCAGTCCAGTCACATAAACGTTGTCATACCCCAGAGTCCCTATCAGAGGCTTTTGCAGGAACTTTGGGAAATGAAGTATCAGGACCGAGAGTCAGTGGGACAATATGGGAGGCAGACACAGCTGTAACAAGTAAAAAGGTTTTGTGGTGTAGCGGATCCAGGGCTCAGAAGAAAATAGTTTTTAAATCGATAATCGTCACACTCACGGCCTATAGAGGGGAGTGGTAGTGTGGCCGGAGCAGTTCTTGGACGATACGTGAGGCGGGCATTTCCTCACTTAAGTGTACAGGTGAGGAATCATCCGCGTCCGTAATTGAAGCTGGGAGCTGCTAATCATCACACCTGAGGCAATTCCCCGTAATATATAGTAGGAGCGCAAGTGCGGAGGGGGGGAAAGAAACTGAAAGGGGAAAGTGAATGGAGGTTAAGGGAGAAAAAGGAATCGGGAAGCCGAAAGCTGGTGTGTGCAAGTGGGTGAAGGCAGAGAGAGATGGGAGGAGAGCCCATTGGGCGTGTTAGGCTGACACTCGGGTGGGGGTTGGAGCACTTTGGAGTAGCAGAAGTGACCGGAAAGTGGTTGGCTCATCAGAAGGTAGCGGGAGTCAGGAGGCTTGGAAGGTGGCAGCCCCAGCATGACCACCCTGGTCGCTGGGTAACCCAAGTCATATTCTGAAGAGTCCTAAAAAGTCAAGAACTGCAAGGCCACTGACTAGAATGAGAAGGTCAGCTGCAGGTAGGACGACTCCCCTGGTGCATAGCCCGGATAGGAGAAGCAGGGGAGCCGCCAGTACAAAGAAGGCACCGGGCTTTGCATGGAAACCTGTGCCACCCCGTCCACTGCAAGCCTGACAAACCCACAGCCCCTTCGTTTGTGCCCCGAGGAACAAATCGGTAAGTTAACAAAAGTATTTTTTTTTTTCTTTTACTGTAAGGACAGTGCTGCAAGCAAACAAAAATGGAGCAAAGTACGTTTAAATTACTGCATCGCGAAGTGTTTCCTCACAAACGAGGAGTCAGTTTAGTTTTAATCTGGTTATTAGTTGTAGACGTGTTACAACAATGTGAATCGGTAACGCAGCAGCCAGCCCCTCACACCACAAATCTTCAGGGGCTTACAGTGGCCATGGAAACACAGGGTGTGTGTTATTTACTTCACTGCACATGAAGGACTAAACACATTTAACCTCAAATTACCTGACGAGATTATTCCAAGTAGTCCTGATGATTACAAACCCACCGCATTACTTAGATACCCCTTTTCTTCCTTCACCTTTACTGACTACTGATGATCAGAATTATAGAAATATTATTTCACCTAATAAAGTAATTCATTATTTCTACCTGATGCAGTTTTGTTAAAGCTCTCGTTGTCCTTTTTATCATCTTTAGTCGGAGAAGTGATGTGTTCACTTAGTTGCCTTTGCCTGTAAAGCTGAAGAGGGTCGCTATGAAATATTTAACACTATCTGACCATCAGGAGAGTTCAGCAGATGCAGCTTTAAAATCAAACACAGGAACTGCTGCTGCCGTCATCGAGGCTGCGGACTGTCAGTCTTCTTAATAATAATAATAATAATTCATTACATTTATATAGCGCTTTTCTCAGTACTCAAAGCGCTATCCACACAGGGGAGGAACTGGGAAGCGAACCCACAGTCTTCCACAGACTCCTTACTGCAAAGCAGCAGCACTACCACTGCGCCCTTATAGTAAAAGCAAAATTGCCACGTGCAAAAGTTCGCTGATGACACTGCTATCGTGGGCTGCATCAGGAATGGGCAGGAGGAGGAGTACAGGAACCTAATCAAGGACTTTGTTAAATGGTGCAACACAAACCACGTACAACTGAACACCAGCAAAACCAAGGAACTGGTGGTGGATTTTAGGAGGCCCAGACCCCTCATAGACCCTGTGATCATCAGAGGTGACTGTGTGCAGAGGGTACAGACCTATAAATATCTGGGAGTGCAGCTGGATGATAAATTAGACTGGACTGCCAATACTGATGCTCTGTGCAAGAGAGGACAGAGCTGACTATACTTCCTTAGAAGGCTGGCGTCCTTCTACATCTGCAATAAGATCCTGCAGATGTTCTATCAGACGGTTGTGTCGAGCGCCCTCTTCTATGCGGTGGTGTGCTGGGGAGGCAGCATTAAGAGGAAAGACGCCTCACGCCTGGACAAACTGGTGAGGAAGGCAGGTTCTATTGTAGGCACGGAGCTGGACAGTTTGACATCCGTGGCAGAGCGACGGGCGCTGAGCAGACTCCTGTCAATCATGGAGAATCCACTGCATCCACTGAACAGGATCATCTCCAGAGGGAGGAGCAGCTTCAGCGACAGACTGCTGTCACCGTCCTGCTCCACTGACAGACTGAGGAGATCGTTCCTCCCCCAAACTATGAGACTCTTCAATTCCACCGGGGGGTTAAATGTTAACATTATTCAAAGTTATTGTCTGTCTGTTATACCTGCATTGTTATCACTCTTTAATTTAATATTGTTTGTATCAGTATGCTGCTGCTGGAGTATTATGTGAATTTCCCCTTTGGATTAATAAAGTATCTATCTATCTATCTATCTATCTATCTATCTATCTATCTATCTATCTATCTATCTATCTATCTATCTATCTATCTATCTATCTATCTATCTATCTATCTATCTATCTATCTATCTATCTATCTATCTATCTATCTAACACAAGTTCAAGGATTTGTTTGTTGGGTGACGGCCAAAGCTTCCCTCCTTTTCCCGTTTTACCAGAAATGAAAACATCTTTGGGATTCTATGATGTTGGATGAAAAAACGTTTCATGTTTTGAGTGTCCTGCCCATTTTAGGAAATTATTAACTCACAAAAGTAAATCCTAATTAAACTCCCATTGCCATTTTTTACATTTACCTTGCAGTATAAATCACTAAATTACGTGAAAGAGAAATTAGGGGGAGCATTATTTATGATTATAAATTAAATAAAGCTACACTGTAAAAAGAGAAAAAAGGCTCTTTTTGATTTAAGGTTATTTTAGTAGTTGTAATGAACTATTTTAATATGTTTGTTCACCTAACATAATTTTTTTTGCCTGACTTCAAATTGAAAAACCTTCCTTTCTCTTAATGTAACTTCTTCTATTTAGTCTAATGCATAAAATCGCTTTGTAAGTTTTCTGACGCCTGCGCAGTTCACCGTATTTTTGATGCAATAGTCTCATATCGTGAGAGTTCAAGAATGACTGTGCAGTGCGCCACGACTAGCTCTGATTTTGAGACGTGCGTAGAAAGAGTTTGCATATTGTACGATTATGTGGAGTGATATAAAGTTCAAAATCCGGTAAGATTTTTTTTTGTTTGTTTTTCCCTACCTTTGTGAATATTTGGTATTCACTGTCTAAGTAGAGACTTGACATAAGTTAAGGTTTAACTACAGAAAATTCTCTCAGCGACGCCATTAATGTGAAATATTCTTGTAATGTATGCAAAAATAGCACATATCGTGACCTTTTATTTCTTATTTAATCGTTGCAATTGCCTCATTTGTTTCTGGACTGACATGAGCAAAATATAAATTACTTTAAAGTTTGTTGCAGCACCCTCGTTTCTGAGAGTTCAGCTTTCAAGTTAAGAAACACATTCTAATGAGTTTTTGTGAAGATTTAACATAACTAATCATCATCGATATTTATGTTAAGTGGCATAACGTTAAAAATGCAGTTTTTTATTCAGATTGAATCGATATGCCCCATCATTTTGGTGTTTTCCTACTCCATTTACTGTAAGGTGTATAGGACTAGCTGTATACAGTGTTAACCAGGGCAGTTGTGGCGGCTTCTTTTCCACCCTCACGAATACAAGCAATGTTTTCTTTGAGCGTGGTGGGGTTAGGGTATCCCTTGTCATGCTTGGGTCACAAATTTGCACAGAAACACAGGAGGTTGCAGAGAGACAGGAACTTTATTCAAACATTTGTCTCTTTTTCAAAAGTTTAAACTGTGCTCTATGACAAGACAGAGGTGACAGTTACATCTCACAATTAAAAGAATGCAAACATATCTTCCTCTTCAAAGGAGTGCACGTCAGGAACAGAGAATGTCAGAGAGAGAGAAAAGCAAACAATCCAAATCTCATAGGTGCTGTTCGGACTTTTAAGTATGTGAAGTACCGCGTGGATCGCACAATAGATCAGCCACAAAGTAAGCCCCGCAGGCAAGGGAGCAATGTGAAGGTAGTCTTTCAGTGTTTTTCAGAGGAGCGTCTGTAACCTGTAGGGGTGCGATCAGCCCCCCAGCTCACACCCCATTTGAATATATAGAATGCTGATATGCATATTCTATATCAAAAAGTTGTTTGACGTTAATGGGGTTGCCCACTTAATGGTCAGAATGTGATGTGTCAGCAGTTGAAACTGGAAAATGTCTGTATGTAGAACCAGTATGTACAGGCACACTGCAAACCCAGGTTTTAAGTATTAACCTGTGTGAGGGATGGCCGACAGTTCAGTCTGGCCGGGAGGTCCCTGAAAAAGAAGAATGGAGGAAGGTAGCCTTTTCAGGGCACTGCATCCCCTGGGACACTTGGTGGAAGCTGCCCTGGACGGCAACGGTTGCCCGGATTCCCTCAAAGCATCCTGGGACATGGAGTCCATTTCCTCAGCCCTGTTGGGTGCCGTGGGTGCCACCAGGGGGAGCACACAAAGAGCCTGGGGACTCCTACTGTTACAACAACCCGGAAGTACTTCAGAGTCACGAGGACGTAAGCCCGCAGTACTTCTGGGCTACTTGAGGAAGGATGATGTGGTGTTTATTCCAGGAGGAATACTTCCGGGTCATGGACTATTTAAAGGACTGCTGAAGACCCAGCAAGGAGAGCTGGAGTTGGGAGTTGGGTTGGGTGACTAAGCTGCTGGGAGTGGAGGATTGATTTATTGTATTGTTTATTGTATTATTAGAGAAGTGCTGCGAGTGTGGTGCTTTGTGCACTGTATTTGAAGAAAGATATTAAAATTATTCTTGGTGCTTTTTACAAGTGTGTCTTGGATGTCTGTCTGGTGGGTTTCAAGGGGCAACAGCAACCCCTAGCATCCATTCCAGATATAGTGGCACTATTATGAAATACAATAATTTAATACAATAATGGGCATATATATTGCCTTGGTCATTCTAATGTAATCAAAATGTATTTTTGTCTTGTTAAAATTATTTGTTTTATATAAATTGATTATGCAAAAAGTACTAAAAGAAATGGTATCAGTCCACTAATCCAGAAATAAAAGTAGAAGTTCATCAGGTCATCATGAATATACAGTGCATCCAGAAAGTATTCCCAGCGCATCACTTTTTCCACATTTTGTTATGTTACAACCTTATTCCAAAATGGATTAAATTCATTTTTTTCCTCAGAATTCTACACACAACACCCCATAATGACAATGTGAAAAAAGCTTACTTGAGATTTTTATAAATTTATTAAAAATAAAAAAACTGAGAAATCCCATGTCCATAAGTATTCACAGCCTTTGCTCAATACTTTGTCGATGCCCCTTTGGCAGCAATTCCAGCCTCAAGTCTTGTTGAATATGATGCCACAAGCTTGGCACATCTATCCTTGGCCAGTTTTGCCCATTCCTCTTTGCAGCACCTCTCAAGCTCCATCGGGTTGGACGGGAAGTGTCGGTGCACAGCCATTTTAAGATCTCTCCAGAGATGTTCAATCAGATTCAAGTCTGGGCTCTGGCTGGGCCACTCAAGGACATTCACAGAGTTGTCCTGAAGCCACTCCTTTGATATCTTGGCTGTGTGCTTAGGGTCGTTGTCCTGCTGAAACATGAACCGTCACCCCAGTCTGAGGTCAAGAGCGCTCTGGAGCAGGTTTTCATCCAGGATGTTTCTGTACATTGCTGCAGTCATCTTTCCCTTTATCCTGAGTAGTCTCCCAGTCCCTGCCGCTGAAAAACATCCCCACAGCATGATGCTGCCACCACCATGCTTCACTGTAGGGATGGTATTGGCCTGGTGATGAGCGGTGCCTGGTTTCCTCCAAACGTGACGCCTGGCATTCACACCAAAGAGTTCAATCTTTGTCTCATCAGACCAGAGAATTTTCTTTCTCATGGTCTGAGAGTCCTTCAGGTGCCTTTTGGCAAACTCCAGGTGGGCTGCCATGTGACTTTTACTAAGGAGTGGCTTCCATCTGGCCACTCTACCATACAGGCCTGATTGGTGGATTGCTGCAGAGATGGTTATCCTTCTGGAAGGTTCTCCTCTCTCCACAGAGGACCTCTGGAGCTCTGACAGAGTGACCATCAGGTTCTTGGTCACCTCCCTGACTAAGGCCCTTCTCCCCCGATCGCTCAGTTTAGATGGCCGGCCAGCTCTAGGAAGAGTCCTGGTGGTTTCAAACTTCTTCCACTTATGGATGATGGAGGCCACTGTGCTCATTGGGACCTTCAAAGCAGCAGAAATTTTTCTGTAACCTTCCCCAGATTTGTGCCTCAAGACAATCCTGTCTCGGAGGTCTACAGACAATTCCTTTGACTTCATGCTTGGTTTGTGCTCTGACATGAACTGTCAACTGTGGGACCTTCTATAGACAGGTGTGTGCCTTTCCAAATCATGTCCAGTCAACTGAATTTACCGCAGGTGGACTCCAATGAAGCTGCAGAAACATCTCAAGGATGATCAGGAGAAACAGGATGCACCTGAGCTCAATTTTGAGCTTCGTGGCAAAGACTGTGAATACTTATGGACATGTGCTTTCTCAGTTTTTTTATTTTTAATAAATTTGCAAAAACCTCAAGTAAACTTTTTTCACGTTGTCATTATGGGGTGTTGTGTGTAGAATTCTGAGGAAAAAAAAGAATTTAATCCATTTTGGAATAAGGCTGTAACATAACAAAATGTGGAAAAAGTGATGTGCTGTGAATACTTTCCGGATGCACTGTAGATAGACAGAAATGTATTTGTCCCTGGGGGAAATTTGGCTTCTTACAGAAGTTCTTTAAATGAATAAAAACATAATAAATTATTAAATAAATAATTAGGTATGTAAATAAATAAATATACACAGACACTTTGGACTGAACACACATCAGAATGACTATAAAGCAATAAAATTGGAAAGAGGAGTTCTGACTTGGTTGTCACACTCGCAGTGAGGTATTGTACACACGTACTGCTGTTGGTATCAGGGTACAGTAACAATAACATAACAAACGCATTTATGTTGAGTAGACAATAGTTACAAATGTTCAGTAATAGCTGATGTGACTCTGATGTCTACTTTAGAAAGTGAAAGCGATGGCCTGCACTTTTCAAAGTGAATGAGGTAGGTTTCTTTTTTCCTAAGAAGTGCTTTATCTGACAGTGTTTGAATTTTTGAAGTTAGTTCATTTGTTTAACTTTAATCTTTTTCCTCTAAGATTAAAGCTGAGTTCCAGCCGATTGCTACAATCCCTCTCCAGTCCAAATTTCTTGCACAGCTGGACAAATATACCAATAAACTAAAGAGCATCACCAGACACAAAGGAGGAGCTGCCTGCTATAAGACTGCCAGTTTCATTTGAGCCATAGATCAGGTACGTTACATTTGTGAATTGCATTGAGGCAGCAATCTGGAATTCTTTGGCAAAAATTTCTATTTTTTTTTTTTTGGCCCAAATAAATTTTTTTTTTGTTATAAATTTATGGGTCAATGAATATTATTAAATGTGTACTTTTGCATCCAGAAAAATGACGTTAACATCCGAAGACCATGCATGCTGAGGTCCCTTATTATTTACTTTGGTGAGGATGACAAAGATCTGATCAAAGAATATTTGGTAAGGCTTCGTTTACAAGGACGTTCTTACGCATACGCGAACTATGCATTCGCGTAGGGTCCCGACCCGGCCCCGACTTACAATTTTTTTTTTTGCTGTCGGGCTGTGTTGCCCCCTGTCACGTCTGTGCCAGTCCCAGGAAATTCAGTTCAGTGCATCTCTTAGTATTATTAACAATGGTAATTTATTATCCAAATTGCAATCTTCACCTAAATCCCTAATAATATTGTCACGCCGTCGTAACTTTGCCAAATGCACTATAGCAAACATTAATTTTAGAGATTCATTTCGGATTCATTCAGAGAGATCCCCATAAAATCATGAAATATCCCTATATTACTGGCCTTTACCAGTTCCAGAACAAAATCAATATTTTACCACTTTGCATACACACAATCGTACATGTAGGCCTACTGGTCATCTAAGGCCTTTCCAGACATTTTGTTAAATAGATAGATAGATAGATAGATAGATAGATAGATAGATAGATAGATAGATAGATAGATAGATAGATAGATAGATAGATAGATAGATAGATAGATAGATAGATAGATAGATAGATAGATAGATAGATAGATAGACAACAGACAATAACTTTGTATAATGTTAACGTTTACCCCCCTGGGTGGAATTGAAGAGTCACATAGTTTGGGGGAGGAACGATCTTCTCAGTCTATCAGTGGAGCAGGACGGTGACAGCAGTCTGTCGCTGAAGCTGCTCCTCTGTCTGGAGATGATCCTGTTCAGTGGATGTGGTGGATTCTCAATGATTGATAGGAGTCTGCTCAGCGCCCGTCGCTCTGCCACAGATGTCAAACTGTCCAGCTCCATGCCAACAATAGAGCCTGCCTTCCAGAACACCTTCCTGAGCTCAAGGGGGGGCGTAGCCTCCCCGGACCCCCCCCCCCCCCCCCCCCCCCATCCAGGGCTTGCACATTTCTGAACCGCGTAGGGCCCCCAAACTGCTAAGAACGGCCTTGATGCTATTTATTTGTTTATTAGAATAGATTTGTGTTTTTTTCTCATACTAAATTTCACAGTATGCTCAGTCACAATTCTGGTGTAATATTCTGTATACAGGGGAGTCCTCGGGTTACGACACAGTTCCTTTCCTACAACAGTGATGTAATCCGAATTTTGGTGTAAGTCGAAACACACCCTAACCTAAGTCACTTACCTATCCTAACACACTTGCAAAATTATAATCTAGAACATAAAAACACAACTAAGCCACAGAAAAAGGAAAAGGACATAAATATACTGTACTGTACACTACTGTAGGAACAGAAATATGAGTGTAAAAAATAAATTCCTTACCTTTATTCCTTCTGATCTCTTTACAATGTCTAATTTCACTTCCATCGTGATGGCTTTCCTCTTCTTTGACACAAACCATCTGAAGACTCTGACCTTCATTTAGGAGCCATGATAAGGGCCATAAAAGTCACCAAACAAAGCAACACAAATGGAACACTTCCTCCGCGCGCAACCAAACTAGTTCGCCAACTCCCTCACTCATACGCCACGTTACTGCGTATTCTTCCACCGCGCGCAACCAAACTAGTTCGCCAACTCCCTCACTCATACGCCACGTTACTGTGTATTCTTCCACCGCGCGCAACCAAACTAGTTCGCCAACTCCCTCACTCATACGCCACGTTACTGCGTATTCTTCCACCGCGCGCAACCAAACTAGTTCGCCAACTCCCTCACTCATACGGCGCGTTACTGCGTATTCTTCCACCGTGCGCAACCAAACTGGTTCGCCCATGTAGTCTGTAAGTACGACGCTAACGGTGTCAGCCGAAACACTCACGTCTCAATTTTTTTAAGTTTTTATGGGAGTGAGCGTCGTAAACTTGAAACGTCGTACGTCGAGATGTTGTAACCCGGGGACCCCTGTAGTCACTTGTGCAAGATATACTGCTTTGTTGTTCGGTATTTTGAACATACTTGTTATATGACACTAAGACATTCATTTTCAATGCCTTAATGATTTTTAGGGTTTATTTATCTATGTTAAAGTTCACTATATCATAATGGATGAGTATTTGTGCATCTTTATCTTTTTCTTGTAGGATACAGTAGGAGATGCTGCTGAAAAAGTAATGAAGACGCTCACAAAGGCCATATGTGTCATCCGTAAAGAGGCACACGCCTAAAGAAGATGGCACTGTTATGAAGGTGTAGAGGTGCTAAATGGACCACAGTCTGTTCCATCAGCTTCTGCAATGTTGTTTGGTCCAATGTATGCAATAAATCTTAGATACCCTAAAGAGTTAAAACTCACTTTTGAAGATTTTATGGAACTGGAGAGGAAATAAAAAAATCTCCCAGAGTGCAGAATCTAAGCAACAAGCTTCTCAGCACAGATTAATTGATGATGAATTTATTTATGTTCAAGTTTTAAGACCACACCACAAAACAGTTTGTTGTTTATATATTATTATTTCTTGGTTTTGAATTTGAGGTATACTTCATGTTTTTTAGTTTTTGTTCACCAGGGGAGCTGTTGTTGCTGTTAATCCCTTCCTTTTTGCATTTCCATCTTCATGGAGTTTAAAGAGGCACAAGTGTCTTGTATATATTGATCAAGTTCAAAATGTCAAATTATGTATTTAATTGTTGTTAATCAGCTACTTAGTCTGGTTTAGGTTGAGTACTTATTTTTATATAATATAATAATACAATATACTATTTATATAAAATATATATATATTGTGGAAGCTGGCCCGGGCACAGACAGGCGGACAGCAATGGTTCAGCCCACACACATTTATTATACATAATTTACTATTTACAACAGTGCACACAACCCCAAAAAGCTCCCCCAAAAGTCCAGGCCTTTAACCAATGCCCCTGTCTGCAGGCCGCCTCCACTCCTCTCCAACAAGACTTGGTCCTCTCCTCACCCAACTCCAGCCCTTGAATGGAGGGAAGCAGGCCCTTTTATAATCACCTGGATGTGCTCCAGGTGCCTCCCGATTAGATTCCGCCGGCACTCCCCAGTGTGGCGGAAGTACCAGCTGCGTACCCGGAAGCACTCCAGGTGTCCCTGGTCTTCTTCCCCCCAGCACCTCCGGGTGTGGCGGAAGTACTGAGGGCCAGGGCTCTTCAGGCATTGGGGCGCCCCCTTTGGGCCCCTATAGGGTTGAGCTTCCATGCTCAGATCCCGTGATCCCCAAAGACACCAGGGTGGTCGCCCCCTCATGGTCTGGAGGAGGCGCAATCCCTCCTCCGCACCTTCCGGGCATCCCGGCTGGGTGCCAACCCCAGTCGCTTGCCACAAATATATATACTGTATATATATATATATATATATATATATATATACACACACATACACAAACATTTTATGTATACTATACAATGTTATGCCAACCCACCGCAGGACACACACAAACACACCCACACACCAAGCACACACTAGGGCCAATTTAGAATCGCCAATCCACCTAACCTGCATGTCTTTGGAATGTGGGAGGAAACTGGAGCGCCCGGAGGAAACCCACGCAGACACGGGGAGAACATGCAAACTCCACGCAGGGAGGACCCGGGAATCGAACCCAGGTCCCCAGATCTCCCAACTTCGAGGCAGCAGCGCTACCCACTGCGCCACCATGCCGCCCCTTTATCATATCCAAGAATCTAATTCAGGGTATCATGGATGGTATGCCAGTCTAGTGAACCCTGAAATGAGTAACTGCCTAAGAACAAGTCTAATTGGCAGGGTCCCTTAAACGCATGCATTTATTATTACTCTATCCCTCTTTTTTTTGTGTGTGTATATCTCCCTGTTTATTTTATTTAAATAACTTCCATATAAGAGGCACATCACTGCGGTGAGCTGGTTAACTGTCCACTGGTAGAAACACTTCAATCAACATTTAAACACTTTTGAAACTGAAAACCTACAATGAAAACTGCAAAGAGAGAACACAGATCTTCTACCTCCGTTATTTCAGCTGTGCTTTTGTAGATGCCAGTTCCAGGGCTCTACTGATTGATCATCTCCACACTGCCACTCTCCACGCTGGTTTGTCCTACTTTTACTGAGACATACTGTGGACCTTGCCATTTGTCCACCGTCTTGCACAAAGGTTGCAGTAACAGGTTGTGATCTTTATTACAGTTACACTATAAATAAATGAAGCAGTGGACCAGTGTGTTCATCGCTAAGACTGATCGGTTTGGGGGGCTCTGTCTATGTCTGAGATTGACTTGTCCCTGCAGCTTGTGATCACAAGGCACATTCTGTAATTTATGCTTTTGTAATTTCTGGTGCCCATCAATGGCTGCATATGTTAAAACAGTTTTTTTTTTTTATTGACATTAAACATAACTAAATGCTATTAAGATTTAAGAACAAGATGTGTGTGTCACCCATGTTTGTAACAATCTTTGTGGTGACCTTTTGGATTAAATGCAGGCTGGAAATGACACCTTTTGAATCGCATTTCATGAATGAGCTTTTTGTGATGCAAACGTCAGCACATTTGTTTTGAAAAGACGCACCTTCATTCTTCTGTATTGTCAACTAGAAAATCAAGTCTTTCATAATGTCATAGTGAAAAGACCAAGTAATTAGTGTCAAAGATGGAATGCAAAGTGAAATTACAGTAAAGGAGTTCTTGTCAGATATCTCATTTGGATTTGTTTTTCTAATTATCACATATGTGGCCATTTGACAAAACTCAACAATTAATTAATGACACAACACAAGAAGAGAGAAAATCCTCACACTTGAGTGATAAAGTCATCTGAGTAGGTGTCTTCCTTGGGGGCCTGGCAGGTCAGCTGGTTTTGAACCGTACCCTCTAAAAGCAGCATACAGTAAGGGAAATAATTATTTGATCCCCTGCTGAATTTGTAAGTTTGCTGACTTTACAAAGAAATGTGTATGGTAGTTTAATTTTAATGGAAAGAGACAGAATATCAACCAAAAATCCAGAAAAAACACATTCCATAAAAATTATAAATTGATTTGCATGTCACCGAGAGAAATAATTATTTGATCCCCAACAACCAAGCAAGAATTCTGGCTCCCACAGATTGGCTGTGTGCCCACGTGTATCCAGTAGGGGGCGCTAGCTCCCTTGTTGGAATGACTTCTTTTGTAATTGCGGCATGTTACATAACCCGAAACTATACAGATATGATATTAAATTATAGATTAGTGATACAGCGGCAAGAAATCACATAGGAGAAATAACATAGCTTTCTTTAATGACGGTTTACACGGCATAACAGATGAAGGAAGCCATGACAAGACGATTACCGAAGTGGGAGCTCAATGTATACAGTACAGTCTGCCATTTTCATGAGGATTTCAAGGATTTTCCGGATCGAATGACGGTATCTCCCATCCATCTGTTGGCTTCAGAGGTGTGCCGGGCAATGTTCCAAGGCTTTATACTCTTTCTCCACATGCAGGCCCCCACTTAGGTAAAGCATGTCATTCCAAACAAGGAAAAGAAGATCCAATATCATGCTGACTCTGACACACAGAGATAATACAATGCCCATTTTCACAGTTGTCCCTTCTAATGCTTGCCTAGAAGTTCTAAATGATGAGCCCCTGTGTGGTAAATCTGGCCTTGTGTTAGCTGTACATGTGAGAAGAAAAGAAAAGCAGACAAAATATTTGCACAGAGCACAGTGACATATTAAACTTATATTATGATTACACCGTGTGGCACACAGATTACCATCAATCAATCAATCAATCAATCAATCAATCAATCAATCAATCAATCAATCAATCACAGATATTCCTGACCTCAACTCATTATGTGTATAAAGCACACCGGTCCACAGAATCAATGTCTTCCATTCCAACCTCTCCACTGCCATTGGCAACACCAAAGAGCCTTCAAAGGACGTCAGGGACAAGGCTGGAATGGGCTACTAGACCATCAGCAAGAAGCTTGAGGAGAAGGGGACAGTTGTTGGTGAGATTATTTGGAAATGGAAGAAATACCAAATGGCCATCAATCGCTCTCGGTCTGGAGCTCCATGCCTCATGGGGTGAGGATGATCATGAGAAAGGTGATTGATCAGCCCAAAACTACACAGGAGAAGTTTGTTAATGATCTGAAGGCAGTTGGGACCACCATAGTCACCAGGAACACCACTGGTAACACACTACACCGTCATGGATTGACATCTTGCAGTGCCTGCAAGGTTCCCTCCTCTCAAGGAGGCACATGTATAGGCCCATCTTAAGTTTGCAAGTGAACATCTGGGCCTGCAACATCTTGTATGGAGCTCCAGACCAAGGGCGATTGATGGTAACTTTGTATTTCTTCCATTTCCAAATAATTGCACCAACAGCTGTCCCCTTCTACTCAGGCTTCTTGCTGATGGTCTTGTAGCCCATTCCAGCCTTGTGCCTGTTGTCCTTTGACAGCTCTTTGGTGTTGCCCGTGGTGGTGGAGAGGCTGGAATGGAAGACATTGATTCTGAGGACTGGTGTGCTTTGTACACATCACGAGTTGAGATCAGGAGTATCTGTGATTGATTGATTGATTGATTGATTGATTGATTGATTGATTGATTGATTGATTGATTGTAATCTGTGTGCCAATCTTTGGGAGCCAGAATTCTGATTGGGTTGTAGGGGATCAAATCCTTATTTCTCTCAATGACATGCAAATGAATTTATAACTTTTATGTAATGTGTTTTTTAATTTTTTGGATTTTTGGTTTGATATTCTGTCTCTCTCCATTAAAATTAAACTACCATACACATTAGAGTCTGTTCATTTCTTTGTAAGTGAGCAAACTTACAAATTCAGCAGGGGATCAAATACTTATTTCCCCCCACTGTCCATACACGGTGGGTTCAGAAAACATTCAGACCCCTTCATTCTGTAGGCACTTCATCGCATTGTAAATTTATTTTCTAAATGGATACTTTTGACATTTTTGCCCACGCTCAGTAACCTATAATGGCAAAGTTAAGAGGTGTTTTCAGAAAGGTTTGCAAATGGACTAAAAATCAAAAACCTGAAATTCATCTTTCCTAGAAGTCATCAGACCCTTGTGGCCCTCCAAATTGCGGTCAGGTGCCTCCTGTTTCCTTTAGATGTTTGTACAATTTGATTAGAGTCCACCTGTGGTAAACTGAATTGATTGGACATCCTTTATAAATGCGCAAGTAAATAAAAGTACTGTGAAATGTGAGCATAAATAAATAAATGTGTCATGAAATGAGAGCATAAATAAATAAATGTGTCACGAATTATGTGTTTTGTTGCTTATTTATTTATTTAGGGCGGCACGGTGGCGCTGCTGCCTTGCAGTTAGGAGACCCGGGTTCACTTCCCAGGTCCTCCCTGCGTAGAGTTTGCACGTTCTCCCCGTGTCTGCGTGGGTTTCCTCCCACAGTCCAAAGACATGCAGGTTAGGTGCATTGGCGATTCTAAATTGGCCCTAGTGTGTGCTTGGTGTGTGTGCTTGGTGTGTGTGCACATGCCATGCGGTGGGCTGGCACCCTGCCCAGGGTTTGTTTTCTGCCTTGCACCCTGTGTTGGCTGGGATTGGCTCCAGCAGACCCCCGTGACCCTATGTTTGGATTCAGCGGGTTGGAGTATGGTATTTATTTATTTCATTTTGTCTGTAACAGGGGTCCTCAATCACAGTCCTGGAGGGCCACAGTGGCTGCAGGTTTTTGTTCTAACCCAGTGGCTTAATTAGAAAGCAATTCTTGCTAATAATTTAATTTCATGGCTTGCTAGTGTTTTAATTCTGCTATGTCAGGTAATTCTCGTATCCTAGATTTTCTTCCCCTTTCTAAGGATATCGTCCAAATGATTTGAAGTCTAAAACAGATAAGTAATTCTCAGTCCTTCACATTTTTCTCTTCATTTTCCTTCCAAGTATTTAATTAAACCCAAAGGTGCATGATAAATACACACAGAGGTGTAAATGGTAACAAGCTCAATGGAGAAATGCTGGTCTCTTTTGTCATTTGCATGTTATTGCTAATTCGGAGCCATTGAAAACCAAGAATTCAGCTGTTTAAGACTAAAATAAGCAATAAGGGTTCAAAATCTTAACGAGCGAGACAACTAAAGTGAAGCAGGATTGTTACTTGAGCAATAAGAGCTTCTTATTAAGAAATTGGGTTGGAGCAAAAACCTGCAGCCGCTGCGGCCCTCCAGGACCGTGATTGAGGACCCCTGCTCCAAACCATCATGAAATACAACATTGAAATAAAACTGTCACTTTCACTCGTCCCAAGTTGAGAGGGTGGGCTCTAACACACCCTCTAGTTATTGATTTGTTGAGTGCAACCTTCAGCCTAGCGTAATCGAACTATGATCCATATGATTCTCAAGGTAAGCAAAGCGCATGCTTAAAGTTGTGATTGTGAGTGTGCATGGCGACTATGACTGCTAGAAAACGTTGTTCAGAGTTGCTACGTGAAGCGGCAGTTTTGATTCAGGAAGCTCTAACCTCTTCATCCCCTCAGGAATCAGCACGTGAGGATTCAGCTGTAAATGCGCCACCTGATAGCCGAAGAGCTACCCCACTTTGACGACTACTCACTCTACTCCTGTTCAAGGTACAGTACACTACTGTATTTTAGGTGGCTGTGCTAGTAGTGTTGTAAATCTGCTATAGTTATTTGTCTGCAAAATACAAACCTGCCTACAAGTAAAACAGAAAGACCTGACGGTAGCCACATCACAAACAAAATGTCAGTTGCTGAATACTGAAGAGCTATTAAATCTAACAGAAATATTTTGTGATTGTCGCACAATAGTTGGGTTGAGCCACCATTTCATAAACATATTCGCCTCTTTACATTAACTTTGTTACAATGAGTATCACTGAACAGTGGCTATCTTAAAAAGCAGTTTTCACCTACTGTCAAGTGATTTCGGTAGACTGAGAATGCAGACATCAATTTGATGCAAAGGATGTGGACGAAACAAAACAGGTTTATGTGCATTTTTAGGATGATAAACTATAATATGAACAGTTGTTTTTCTTCCCCATTTAACGGCTTGTTAGTTATACACGTATATTGTTGCTCGTGTGGTGGGTTGGCACCCTGCCCGAGACTGGTTCCTGCCTTGTGCCCTGTGTTGGCTGGGATTGGCTCCAGCAGACCCCCGTGACCCTGTGTTCGGATTCAGCGGGTTGGAAAATGGATGGATGGATGGATGGATGGATCTATTGTTGCAAATGTTTTGTTTAAGTACACTCAGTAACCCAGAGCAGAAACACTGTGGAAACAATTTAGAGTTAATTTTTCATGCTACAAAATAGATTTCTGTTACTAATTTCCTTTGTAGTTATGCATGTATTTTTCCTTGATTTCTCTATATGTGACTGAATTTCATTTTTTACTTTTTTCTTAATTATTTTTCTATGTTTGCCAATATGTTCTATTTTCTCATATCACATTGTCTGTATTTTTCATGTACATTGGTACCTCAATATACATCCTTAATCCGTTACAGATCCTTTGACTTATACCAAACAGGACATATAACAAATGAATTTTTCTCATAAGAAATAAATGGAAAATGATTAATCCGTTCCCATGAAAAAAATCCTATTGTTATTGGCATATTATACATTGGTGGGGTTGTATAAAATAATTTAAACACTGCTTAATATTAAAATACAGTGCATCTGGAAAGTATTCACAGCGCATCACTTTTTTCACATTTTGTTATGTTACAGCCTTATTCCAAAATGGATTAAATTCATTTTTTTCCTCAGAATTCTACACACAACACCCCATAATGACAATGTGAAAAAAGTTTACTTGAACTTTTTGCAAATTTATTAAAAATAAAAAAACTGAGAAATCCCATGTCCATAAGTATTCACAGCCTTTGCTCAATACTTTGTCGATGCCCCTTTGGCAGCAATTCCAGCCTCAAGTCTTGTTGAATATGATGCCACAAGCTTGGCACACCTATCCTTGGCCAGTTTGGCCCATTCCTCTTTGCTGCACCTCTCAAGCTCCATCAGGTTGGATGGGAAGCGTCAGTGCACAGCCATTTTAAGATCTCTCCAGAGATGTTCAATCAGATTCAAGTCTGGGCTCTGGCTGGGCCACTCAAGGACATTCACAGAGTTGTCCTGAAGCCACTCCTTTGATATCTTGGCTGTGTGCTTAGGGTCGTTGTCCTGCTGAAAGATGAACCGTCGCCCCAGTCTGAGGTCAAGAGCGCTCTGGAGCAGGTTTTCATCCAGGATGTCTCTGTACATTGCTGCAGTCATCTTTCCCTTTATCCTGACTAGTCTCCCAGTTCCTGCCGCTGAAAAACATCCCCACAGCATGATGCTGCCACCACCATGCTTCACTGTAGGGATGGTATTGGCCTGGTGATGAGCGGTGCCTGGTTTCCTCCAAACATGACTCCTGGCATTCACACCAAAGAGTTCAATCTTTGTCTCATCAGACCAGAGAATTTTCTTTCTCATGGTGTGAAAGTCCTTCAGGTGCCTTTTGGCAAACTCCAGGTGGGCTGCCATGTTCCTTTTACTAAGGAGTGGCTTCCGTCTGGCCACTCTACCATACAGGCGTGATTGGTGGATTGCTGCAGAGATGGTTGTCCTTCTGGAAGGTTCTCCTCTCTCCACAGAGGACCTCTGGAGCTCTGACAGAGTGACCATCGGGTTCTTGGTCACCTCCCTGACTAAGGCCCTTCTCCCCATATTGCTCAGTTTAGATGGCCGGCCAGCTCTAGGAAGAATCCTGGTGGTTTCGAACTTCTTCCACTTACGGGTGATGGAGGCCACTGTGCTCATTGGGACCTTCAAAGCAGCAGAAATTTTCCTGTAACCTTCCCCAGATTTGTGCCTGGAGACAATCCTGTCTCGGAGGTCTACAGACAATTCCTTTGACTTCATTTTTTGGTTTGTGCTCTGACATGAACTGTTAACTGTGGGACCTTATATAGACAGGTGTGTGCCTCTCCAAATCATGTCCAGTCAACTGAATTTACCACAGGTGTTAGGGGATTAATGGAGTGTACAGGAAGAGGTAGTACCTCAGATGGGGGAACACGTGGTGCTCCCAGGAGCAGTTCGTCCGCTTTGGTCCTCACCTGTCACTCAGCTCTCACCTGTGGCTCCCCATAGCTGTTAGCATGCAACAGTGGCCATACCCCGGACAACAGCTTCCACTGGCCGGCTAAACCAGGTGAGGGTAGCCGATGGGCCCAAACCCTCGGTGAACTAGGCCTGCCTACCTGCGCATGCGAAGTCTGGACGTCGGTGGAACCTGCGGAAGAGACCATCTAGGTCCAATGGAGGTGAAGGTGATTACTGCATCATGGAGTGCACAGAGCAAGATGAGGCACGTAGAACATCTTGGTCATCCACTGCATCTCCGGTCATCAGGACTTGGTCTTGCCACTGGACACAGGTGGTCCTGGACGAGAGAGTGAGGTCGACGCTGCGCAACTCTTCCTCACTATAAACAAAGTCAGCCACGCAAGTCATCAGTCATCAATCTCACATCATCTTTCAAGCCCTGTGGCAACGGGTAAGCGACAAAGCGACAGGTATGGTGCCCTGGGAGTCATAGCCGCAAGCCTGCAAAGAGGCGACTAAGGCCATAGGGTCCAACTATGCGGTCGAAATTTAAAAACAAAATCTATTTCACTAAAACTTGCCACATGGAACATCCGCACCCTGCTTGACAGGGATAACACAGACTGACCCCAACAACGTACGGCACTCATTGCCCACGAACTTGCCAGATTCAACATAGACATCGCCGCCCTCAGTGAAACCAGACGCTCCGGTGAAGGAGAACTTACAGAAAGGCTTGCTGGCTACTCATTCTACTGGAGCGGACACGACCCCGACTCAAGACGAGAAGCTGGAGTTGGCTTTGCTATCAAAACCTCTCTTGCGAGCAAACTCTCCAGTTCCCCGAAAGGAATCAATGATCATCTCATGACGATGAAACTCCCCCTCATCCATGGAACGAAGGCTGCCACTATTGTCAGCGCATATGCACCCACCATGACAAACCCAGAAGAGACCATAGACAAGTTTTATGAAGACCTGAACACTGTCATCTCCTCCACTCCTACTGCTGACAAACTCATCATTCTCGGAGACTTTAATGCACATGTCGGCAGTGACAACACCCCCTGGGAAGGTGTGATGGGGAAGCATGGGGTTGGAAAGTGCAACAGCAACGGCCTGCTGCTCCTTCAGACCTGTGTTAAACATAGCCTTCTAATAACAAACACAGTCTTCAACCTCCCCACACGCAACAAGACATCCTGGATGGATCCCCGCTCAAAACACTGGCATCTAATCGACTACGTCATCGTCAGAAACAAGGACCGACAGGATGTGAAGGTGACTAAGGCCATGTGCGGAGCAGAATGCTGGACGGATCACCGCCTCATCGTCTCAAAGATGAAAATCCACATCCAACCTAAGAGAAGACCTCAAGCCACTAAAGCCCCGAAACGCCTTAACATCAACAAGCTGAAGATCCCCGATGTCAGACAGACCTCTGTTGACACCCTGGATGAACGCCTTGCCTCCATCACACTGGACAACCAGGAGGCGGAGATGGCATGGACCACACTTCGTGAGACGGTGTATAGCACAGCCGCTGAGCGCCTTGGACCCTCTAACAGGAAACACAAGGACTGGTTTGATGAAAACAATACAGCGATCCAACTGCTACTTCAGCAAAAACGCCGGGCATACAAGGCACTACATGACGATCCAACGTCAACAGCAAAGAAAGTTGCACTGAGAAGCATCCGCAGCAACGTCCAGCTGCAACTGCACCTGATGCAAGACTCCTGGCTTAGTGCGAAAGCTGATGAGATTCAGGGCTTTGCGGACAGGAAAGACATGAAGAACTTCTACAGAAGCCTGAGAGAAATATATGGCCCTACCACCTCAGGATCTTCCCCTGTCCTCAGTGCAGATGGCTCTACACTCATCACAGACAAGGAAAAAATCTTAGAAAGATGGGCGGAACACTTTGCTAGTGTGTTGAATACGCCTTCTGTCATCAACGATGAATCCATTGAAAGACTGCCCCAGGTTCCAGCGAACAAGGCACTGGATGCTGTTCCAACATTGGACGAGATACAGACAGCCATCCGCCAGCTGTCCAGTGGTAAAGCACCTGGCTCCGACATGATTCCTGTCGAAATTTACAAAGAGGGTGGACCAGCGCTGACGGATAAGCTGTTGTGTTTAATCCAGATCATCTGGCAGACCAAAACTGTACCACAGGACCTCAAAGACGCTTCCATTATCCACCTGTATAAATGCAAAGGCAACCACCGCGGAATCTCACTACTGTCCATCGCAGGCAAGATATTGGCCCGTGTCCTGCTGAACCACCTGAATGTACATCTTGAGCAAGGTCTCCTACCCGAGAGTCAGTGCGGTTTCCGCAAAGAACGTGGGACTACCGACATGGTGTTTGCTGCCAGACAGCTCCAAGATAAATGCCAGGAACAAAATACACACCTATATTCTACATTTATTGACCTGACCAAGGCTTTCGACACGGTCAGCAGAGATGGCCTGTGGAAAATCATGAAGAAGTATGGATGCCCAGACAAGTTCACTGCCATCATTCGACAGTTGCATGATGGCATGCTCGCCCGAATCCAGGGCAACGGGGAGTCATCTCAAGCATTCCCTGTCACAAACGGCGTGAAGCAGGGCTGTGTCCTGGCCCTCACACACTCCGGTATCATGTATTCTGCAATGCTGGCTGACGCGTTCAAGGACTCCACTACGGGCTTGTCAATCCGTTTCCGTACCGATGGATCAGTCTTTAACCTTAAGAAGCTTCAAGCGAAAACCAAGGTCAAATGTAACACCATCAACGAGCTTCTGTTCGCGGATGACTGCGCCCTCAACGCTGCCTCAGAAGCCGACATGCAGCACAGCATTGATATCTTTGCCGAGGCCTGCAACAACTTTGGTCTCACAATCAACACAAAGAAAACTGAAGTGATGTATCAATCAGCCCCCAGGAAGCCCTACATGGAACCCACCATTACCATCAGCGGGCAGCGTCTAAACGTGGTGGACAAATTCACCTACTGGGGCACCACCCTTTCCAGAACTGTTGTCATGGATGATGAAATGAATGCCAGAATGGCAAAAGCGAGTGCAACATTTGGCAGACTCCGCAGCACCGTGTGGGACAGGAGAGGTATCAGACAAGAAACCGAGATCAAGGTGTATCGCGCAGCAGTCCTCTCTACATTGCTCTACACTCTTAAAGGAGAAAAAGGGCTCTTTTTGATTTAAGATAATTTTAGTAGTTGTAATGAACTATATTAATATGTTTGTTCACCTAACATAATTTTTTGCTTTACTTCAAATTGAAAAACCTTGCTGTCGCTTAATGTAACTTCTTCTATTTAGTCTAAAGCAGAAAATCGCTTTGGAGACCTTGCCAGCTCCGCCCCCTGTGATGTCACATCCGGGCTCGCACCAATGGCAGAAGACCTACATGAGCCCGACCCCTTTGACTTCACTTCCTGTCTCCCCCTTTAAAAGCTTCCACCTTTTCCCTGTTCCCTCAGTTCTGTTTGGACTCGGTTTTGTGCACATCAGTGCTGTGTTATTTTGAAAAGCAACTTTGCAGCCAGGAAACCAAATTATACGGGTGGCTGCCCCAAACCTTTATATGACTCTGCCTCGAATTTGTGAATATATATATATATATATATATATATATATAGAATTTAAGTTGGCATTACAGTGAATACAATAATGGATAAAATTTTAATTTGAGTTCATCCATCCATTATCCAACCCGCTATATCCTAACTACAGGGTGACGGCGGTCTGCTGGAGCCAATCCCAGCCAACACAGGGCGCAAGGCAGGAAACAAACCCCGGGCAGGGCACCAGCCCACCGCAGTTAATTTGAGTTTTTAAAGAAATTTGGTTTGAGCTAAATACATTTTTTGCTTTTATTCAAGTTTTTGAAAAGGTTAAAACAAACTCAAATGAATTAAGTTTACTCAAATACTTTTTAAAATTTGAAAGAAATCAATTAAATTGCTTGCTACCTTGTGAAGTAATTTATTTAGGTTGATCCAACAAAACATTTTTTACAGTGTACGGATGTGAAACGTGGACAGTATACCAGCGTCACGCCAAGAAATTAAACCACTTTCACACAACCTGCCTCAGAAAGCTTCTCGGCATCAAGTGGCAAGACAAAGTGCCTGACACGGAGGTTCTTGCCAGGGCGGACCTACCCAGCATCTTTACCACCTTGATGCAGTCTCAGCTCCGATGGGCAGGACACGAAGCCCGTATGGGTGACAATCGGCTTCCTAAAAAGCTGTTCTTCGGTGAACTCACGCAAGGTAAGCGCTCTCATGGAGGTCAACGTAAGAATTATGTTTCTAGACTTCTCTAGCGCCTTCAGCACAATCCAACCTCTGCTCCTTAGGGACAAGCTGACAGAGATGGGATTAGATTCATACCTAGTGGCATGGATCGTGGACTATCTTAAAGACAGACCTCAGTATCATTCTTTAATATTATTTATTGTATCATTATGCTGCTGCTGGAGAATGTGAATTTCCCATTGGGATTAATAAAGTATCTATCTATATATCGTAAGCGCTATAAAGACACACTCAAAGCAGCCCTGAAAGCCTTCAACATCAATCCTACTAAATGGGAACAGACAGCTCAGGACAAAACCAAATGGAGATCAGCTGTCAAGATGGGGGCTCAATCTTATGAAACCAGCAGGACTGCGGCAGCTGAACAACGCAGACAAGCCAGAAAAAACAGCATTAGACCGCCGTCTGCCGCAACCATTCCCTGTCCGCATTGCCAGAGACTATTCTGAGCACGCATCGGACTAGTAAGCCACCCACCCAGATGACTAGATGGTCCTTGTCGATTCGACGGACGAACACAACCACAGGTGGACTCCAATGAAGCTGCAGAAACATCTCAAGGATGATCAGGGGAAACAGGAGGCACCTGAGCTCAATTTGGAGCTTCACGGCGACGGCTGTGAATACTTATGGACATGTGCTTTCTCAATTTTTTTATTTTTAATAAATTTGCAAAAACCTCAAACTTTTTTCACGTTGTCATTATGGGGTGTTGTGTGTAGAATTCTGAGGAAAAAAATGAATTTAATCCATTTTGGAATAAGGCTGTAACATAACAAAATGTGGAAAAAGTGATGCGCTGGGAATACTTTCCAGATGCACTGTACATAAATACAAAAGCAATTTGTTGAAATAAATGAAAATTTAACTTCACTTTACTTTTTAATAACGTCTTTGTTTTACACAATCGTAGATACCGTCGTTCTCGGCATACGGTATGCAGTAGCCATGTCCCAGATACGCATGCCACCTTCATACTTTTCAACAATCAATTCAAATTTACGTGAAAGAACACAAAATCATGTGATAATTCACACGGAGTTATAGCGCGGGTTGTTCACTGAATGCTAGCAACTGGCGTAGTGACGCTCGTGGGCAGTGCGCGGTGTGACGATGCAGGTCCGGTCCACGCTCCCATACGTCCTGACTGGGAGCCCTGAACCCGACAGCGTCGGTAATGTCACCGAGATGAACTGACAAATGAGTACAATTCTCAAATGAAGCCAGGGGATAGTGCAAGAATGTCACGTGCTTGTATTTAAAACAAAAATCAGTGTCCAAACAAAAAGTGCAGTGCATCTGGTTTCAATAAATGTAATGAATTATTATTATTATTATTATTATTATTAATAATAAATAATTATTTAATAAATATCTATAAAAACAAGTGTTCTGTGGGGATAAAAACAACAACAAATAAAATAATCTGAGGTTAAAAATGCAGTCTCACTCTTCCCGATCACAGCCCACCTGTGCAGGTGCGAGTCGCTCCAGCTACCTCATTAACTTCCCCGCGGTTGTGCAATCGCACCCACAGAGAACGACACGGCTGTACGGGTTAAAACCTGGGCCTTGTTTTGAAGCCGCGGACCCGCTTTACCACACCCGGTGTTCTAGCACGCGAGTCGTATTCCAAAAGGTCTCATACCAAGCAACATGTTTCGCCTCCAAACAGGACGCATACCAAGTTGGACTTATTCCAAAGCAGAAGTATACTGAGGTAGCACTGTAATTTATTTTTAATTTTTTTTCTATGTAATTGTTAGTCAACTACCGTAGCCTTTTTCTGCTTTTTCTACCACTTTTTATATATGAAAATTTTATTCATTTTCATTTCAGTTTGTATTCTTCATAGAATTGGTTTCTGTTTTTTTTTTTTTTTGTCGTTTTACCTGTTTTTGTTTAAACACCACCTTTCTTTGTCTTCACCACACCCCATGATTCCTGTTTAAAGTAGGTTTTAAACATTTATTTCTGCTCTCTCTCAGTTGAGGATTCGGGGCGTGTTCATAGGGCAGTTTTATACACAATTTACATTACATCTCTATTATTATTAAGTTATTAAGCAGTTCGCATACGTTTGCAACCCGAGATTTTTCTTCTTTTTTGCAGACATATGCATTGCATTTGTCATTCCAACACATTGCACATTACCAACATTAACAGTGTTATCATTTTTTTGTGGCTGCCATTTATATAGGAGGGTGACAATTCCAATGGATGTTTTTCAAATGTTGACAAGCAATAAGCAAAATGTACCACTGAAAACCACAGAAAACAAAAACAGCAAAAAAAAAATCCATCCATCCTCTTCTGCTTATCCGAGGTCGGGTCGCGGGGGCAGCAGCTTGAGCAGAGATGCCCAGACTTCCCTCTCCCCGGCCATTTCTTCTAGCTCTTCCGGGAAAATCCCGAGGCGTTCCCAGGCCAGCCGGGAGACATAGTTCCTCCAGCGTGTCCTGGGTCATCCCCGGGGCCTCCTCCCGGTTGGAAGGTCCGATCCTCGGCTACAAAAGCAAAAAAAAAAAAAAAAAAAAACAGTACGAGGAAAGTTCGAAGAAATTTTTTTTTTTACAATGTTTCTGTTTGGGTATCGTTGTACAGATGTGCACAACTGAGCTGCGGATGATTCATTCAGGCATTTCAAGGTCACTTCATTGTAATGAAAATATCTGCTGAATGTACTGTACTTCGTAGTAACGAGATTTCTATAGATTCGTGTCTTATGGGGAAACTGCCGGGACCATAAAAATACTTTGCTGTAAGACTCTCTCACCTCGATCTCTCTCTCCTCTCTCTGCGCCATTGCAAAGCCCCGCCCACCAAGCGTTCTGAAAAGTCTGAGTGAGTCTCCGTTGTCAGACGGCTGCGCCCCGGTAGTGGGCCGCGGACCCCTGGTCTAAGTGATCAGACTTCTACCAAAACACCAAGTGTATTTGTCAAAGCGAGCCTTGCTACCTCTGGACTTGGAGAAAAGAGGATCTCCGTTACAGGTATGTAATATTATTAGACCACAAATAAGTAGCCCAGTTAACGTAATGTAAAGTATGGAAGGAGAGAAACAATTTTGGTTTTGCAGAATAATGTCAGCAGTGTGAAAAGATCATTAATGTGAAATTACATGAGCAAGTAAAACGTGTGATATGTAATTCAAACTGGAAAGTCAGTCTTCTTGCATTTTTCCATTTCTCTGCACCTGGTTGCTGGACCTCTTTTTAGGTCTCAAGCACAGGATAAGTAGATGATGAAATACACCCATACTTGTTCACATTACAAATTGTTACCCTGCCTGCACAAGGAATAACCAAGAAATGTTTGATTTTTTTGTTCAACTATCATCAAATTGAGTGGCACCTTGTACAGCTGGTTAAAGACAGAGCAACAAAGCAAATGTGACAGTGCCAGTGTTAGAGCAGAACTTTGGAACCTTTGATATTTAACCTGGGTTATGTTATTTTGCTTGTTACACGGGAAATGAAGCTGACCCAAAAGTCCTTAACAAAAAGCTAATCGAGGTCTTCCCCAAGCTTACAGATGCTGGAGGGTTTGAGCTCCTAAAAATTGCAGGGACAACACGGTACAGAAATTTGGAACTTATCCCCTGTCCAAATGAGGGATACACAGTACAGTATTTAAAAGCATAAGAGACAAGAATTGGACCAGCATCAATTTATATTCGTCCTCTGCAAAGAGGTCTACCTGTTAATGCTGTAAGTTTAATTTTAGCACTCTGGACCTCATGCAATTAAGAATTTGTGAAGCACTTTTTTAAAATGAAAAAATTACAGATTCTCGACTTGGAAAACTTTTAGATAACTTGAAAATAATACGGAAAGGTTACTTTAAGATGATCAATTAGGAACTTTCACATTTTTTAAATTCAGATACATTGAAAGCTTCTATATTTGCACCCTCTCTCTCTTTGGACACTGGGATTTTATCTGTGTATCACAAGATTACAAGATTGTGCTTTTTTTATTTATTTATTTTTGTTTTTTTGTTTAGGATGTTAATCTTCAAAATGCACCTGGACCCCCGGTTTCATGTATAACATGTCAACAAGCATTCGCCTTCACCCTCATTAAAGACTACAGGCATAACTGTACAGGGTATGTCAGCTCATTTCTCAATTTTATATACAGTGCTTCCATGTATTAACCTATAACTGTAAACAGCTGTTTGAAACTAGATTAATGTTCATGATGTAAAATTTGCTGTTTAGGAGTTCTGATCAGGCGTGTACAGACAGTAATGAGCCAGTGGTAGCAGAGTCAACCATTCCCAACTATGACCTACACAGCAGATACACAGCAACTGATGTCAGGCCATCTTCCTTCAGCAAGTACTGCAAACAGTGCAGAACCTCACCCTGACATTACTGGAGATGATTTGAAGGAGACAATGGGTTAGTTTCATAAATACGGGAACTAATGACTGCAGATGTTCTTCGGTTGAGTTTTACAAAAGTTTTTTTTTGTCTTAGGATGCATTATATAAAAATGTATGCAAAGAATGACGTATGCTGTTTATTTTTCCACAGATTGGAAAAACCTAAGTGATCCACAGCAAGCAGCAAAGCATTTTAAAATGGCTTTGCTGAAAGATAATGAACATGAAAGACCACTTGTTCTTCCATCCATCCATCCATTTTCCAACCCGCTGAATCCGAACACAGGGTCACGGGGGTCTGCTGTGACTCCGTGAGAACCCTAACTACAAAGAGGACTATTTCATTTATGTTAGGTAGAATGCTCAGAAGGGACTGGGTGGTCTCATGGCCTGGAACCCCTACAGATTTTATTTTTTTCTCCAGCTTTCTGGAGTTTTTTTGTTTGTTTTTTCTGTCCACCCTGGCCATCGGACCTTACTCCTTTTCTATGTTAACTAATGTTGTCTTATTTTAATTTCTTATGTTGTCATTTTATTTTTCTTTTCTTCATTATGTAAAGCACTTTGAGCTACTTTTTGTCAGAAAATGTTGTTGTTGGAGCCAATCCCAGGGCACGAACCACTCCCGGGCAGGGTGCCAACCTACCACAGGACACACACACCAAGCACACACTAGGGCCAATTTGGAATTGCCAATCCACCTAACCTGCATGTCTTTGGACTGTGGGAGGAAACCCACGCAGACACCATGCAAACTCCACACAGGGAGGACCCGGGAAGCGAACCCGGGCCTCCTAACTGCGAGGCAGCAGCGCTACCACTGCACCGCCCTCCCACTTGTTCTTGAAAATGGATATAACTGTTAGCAATGAAGATCGTGAAAAATCTCTTCTTTTATAAAAGAAAGCAAAATTGGGCCTCCCCAGTTACCTGTACCCTGGAAGGTGAACACATTTTAGAGAACATCGTTTTTTTCTATCCTATTGCGTGAGTGATAACATTGATGTAATTAATGTAGGAGATGCAGCTGTAGGAGAGAGTGTGGTCCGACACTATTCTAGCACACTGCCAGGAAAGGTTCAGTTTGATTTCAATATGAATATTGGCGAGTGTGACAAATTTTTATTCTCTTTTTCCTGGTTATTTGTTTCGTCTAATGTGGATGATTTTAAACTGCTGTGCTTGTTCTTTATCAGGAAATGTAGCATGGACATTATTGTTTGAAGGAGAACCTGACCAATTGATCCCAAGCACTTCTGAACGACTCGTTGAGAACAGTCTGAAAGAATATTGGGGCGCTCTTTCTTGCAGGATGGGCCTTGTCTGGATGGACTGAGTCCCGCTATCATACATGTATTACATGGAGGTCAACCAGAGTTGGCAACTGTGGTAACTGACGATTGTGCAGACCTGGACTACAGAGCCACAATACAACTAGTATGTGCCAAAACTCAAACATTAACTCAAAAAGCATTGATAAATTAAGTTTATTTTTTTTTCTGTTCATTTGAATAACTGAACGTTACATTATATCACCAATAACCATTCCCTGTATTTTTTTTTATTTAATCTAGCTGCAAAGAGATACCGTACTTACAGTAGACCAGAAGGATAAAATACACCTTGCCCTGTCGTGGGATCTGCCAGCTGTATCCACAACTAACAGGAGGTGGCTTCTGTGGACACTGAAGTTGATAACAATGGGAAAACAAACACCAGTTTAAATAAAAAGAAACTTCTTTATTCTTGGTGGGTTAAAGAGACTGCAGACAGCTCAGTGCCACTGGCTGGTCAGAACAGACAGTCCACCATCTAACGTGGGGCCTCCCTCTATATACCTCCTTCATGTATTAAAACAAAAAATACACCTGGCAGTTCATTTTGAGGTTATACATATCTCTCTATATAATCTTCATTTGGATCTTGATCTTTGTTTGTCCGCGAATGAATTAGAAGAAGAAGCACTAGATGGCAGTAGAGAAACAGCTAAAACATAGGCATTGCATTTAGAATCTTCTCCAGGCTTGTACTACTGAAGACTGTTGTACTCCAGTCACACCTCAAAACACAGACATTCAAACTAAACAAATTGTTGTGCTTTAAATTAACTAATCTTTTTATATAATCTTCATTTGGATCTTGATCTTTGTTTGTCCGTGAATTCCACACATGCGTAGACCACCTTCCAGTTTAGTACGTTGTTGTTACTCACGGATGTCAACAATGTGCCGGAATAACGAAAGGGGTGGTGGACAGTGTTACGCTGGTTAGCTCCTGAGGCCTGGTTAGAGAATGAGATTGCCGAAGATAAAAGGTACGTGCCTACGTAACATATGGATGAAAGAAAGACAGTGGGTAAAATGTAAAATGAATGAACGTAACAGCACTTTCCGGAAATTATTATTGTTACGTTGTAGCCGGCGAGTGCTGCGCGTCTCACAGTTGTACCCTGGCTTGCTCACATGTCAGTGAAGTGATTCCTATTTATGCTTTAAAGAGCCTGGATACCTATGTGTCCCCCTTTTATAACCATTGCTCCGTGTATATTGCCTTACTGTTTGGATTGCCACAAAGCAACCTGCGAGATTGGAGAAAGGTGGAGAAGAGATCGTGAGAGGAAACGACAGCATCGTGAAAACGAGATGGACTGTGAATGGAGAGAAGCAGAAATGCTCCTCCACCACCACATAATTACTATTCGGACAGTGATTCCAAGTAGGCCGTTCCTATCGAATCAATGTCCAAGGGTTTTGTTTTGTAATTTTGTTTCCCTTATATAAAATCATAATGCCATGCGACGAAGGGCCCAGTTCATGACTGGCAGCCGCGTTTAAACAGGGAGCCCTTCACAGACAACTTTAACACGTGCAACGTAGTTGGGCGCACATGGCTAGTATATATATAATCGACCAAGTCGCCCAACCATGGGAAGCACGACCATGGGGTACGCACGACAGAGCCCCGTCCGCCAACTCTAACCCTCGCTCTCGAGGCATGCGCACTGCCTGCTCATGTGCCCGCCCCCAACACCTCACCAAACACAAGACAGCAATGAGGAGAGACCTGTTAGCAAAGCAAAGCAGCCAGAACTGAAAAGAAGAATGAAAAGTCAATGTGGCTCAGAGGTGCATGTGGACTGTAGCAGAGACCAAAGCGATTGAAGCGGTGTTTGGTGAGGTGTTGGGGGCGGGCACATGAGCAGGCAGTGCGCATGCCTCGAGAGCGAGGGTGGGCGTGGGAGGAAGGTTAGAGTTGGCAGACGGGCCACTAGACTGACTGTTACCAGCATTCACCGCAATGTACTGGAGTGTAAGACTATCGCAGCTGCTACCTCACAAACTGTCCTTATTCCCCGGATATCCCTGACCCCATCAGATTCACATTTGCCTTTTACTTTTACACGCAGACAATTTCCTGTTAGATTGGCCTTTGCCATGACAATTAATAAGGCACAGGGCCAAACTTTCAAAAAGATAAGCCTGTTTCTGCCAAAACCTGTTTTCAGTCACGGATAATTGTATGTTGCTCTCTCCAGAGTTCCATCTTTTCATTCACTCGCAGTCGTATCCTCAAAGCCACTCCATTTGGATAATTGTGTCTTTCAGGAAGTGTTCACTCATCAATGAGTAATTATGCGCTGTATGCTATGCCGCGGGTCGGCTAGTAAATTATAATAGCTTACTACTCCCTGAATTGGAATGTGTACTGTACATTGCTTCTTTCAGATAAAGAGGTTATCAGAGCACTCACAGTTTTAAGAAACAGGCTCAAATAACTTTTAGCAGGAATTCAGAAACAATCACATTGATTTATAATATCACAGGGTGTTCTGTTAGTATCAAGAGGTCAGCATTTTCTCATAAAAGAATGCAAGTTAGTCCCTTAAACTGTGCACAAGCTTAATTCTTTATCTACCTAAATGAAGAACAAATTCATATAGAAGTAAAAATCATGTAGCTCTCTGCAGCATGATTAATACAAAATACACTCCTTGAGTTAAATACTTATAATCATTACAGTTAATAATGTTTTTTCTTCCTTACTACACAATAAAAAGTTTAAAAACACACGTAAGGTTGAAATCATGCTTTAAGTTGATGTATATGTTACATAGCCAGTTTGTGATTCATAGCAACACTACTTTTACTTATAAAAGTCAAAAAAATAATGCCATTTTCTGCCCTCTAGAGAGTGTTAGCTCAGCAGACTCCTTATTATTATGAATTTATGATGCTCCCTTGAGTGACCCATCACTTTTCCTCTCCCGCCCTCAATCCACTTTTTTAATGTTGCATAAAAAGTATTATTGATTTCATACGTTTTATTAAAGTTGCTTTTGCAGGTTGTAAGAAGGACCACACGGCAGGTAAAACAGTTGAGACGTGGCCTTAAGGAAAGTGTGCTTTGCCCCCTGCTGACAGGTTTTGTTCCCCTGATGTTCCCCAGGGAAAAAGACATGGACTACACACCAGAGGTAACCCATCTTTAAAGTTGTAGTTTTTGCACCATTTACTGTATAACTTCTTTCAGGTAGCAGTTTTTGAGGATGATTTAAATCTTTCAAATTAGGCATATTAACTGAGTCTGGCAACAAGTGAATTACTCAACTTGGCAGTTTGTGATTTTCATCTGTGTGAATATTCTCTAGAAAGATGACTCTGGAGAGAATTGACTGGCCGACAGATGCTTGTAGCAATGACAATGATGAAGAGTTCTGTGTAGAAGCCAAGTGCTGGGTTGCAGGTTTCTTGAGAATGTTCATTGAAGATGGTATGTTTATATATTTTGTTCTGGGTCAAGGAAGGCACTACCTCGTGATAAAAATCATCTCTTACACTTCACATATTTTGCAGCATCATCAAGACAGTTGGCTGAACTCCTTAAATTCTGGGTGGGATGGGAGATCCTGCCAAAGGAGCTTAATGTTGAGCTATCAACTGGTACCTGTATAACATCAGCCACATGTTTCAAAAAACTGAGGATACCAGCACACCTCCAGAACTACTCAGACTTTGCAACCTCACTTAAAGATTCAATAAGCAGTGTTTATTGTGGTTTTGGCCTTGTCTGATCATTGAAATGTTACTTATCCACACATTTGGTATTAATGTTGATTTGTGTTTCATTTACAGGACAGGTGTACAACTTTCGAACAGTTAGCTGTACTAGGCAATTCCTTGTTACTACTGAAGCTTAAAATTAGGATAAAATATTCTTTGGACACAGTCTTTTCTCAGTGTCTTCATTCTTCATAAATCAGTCTTTGTTCTCTTGCTAGGACAATATGCATGATTGGTAAAAGATAATTCAGTTGCATGAAATAAGGACAATACATGGTGGGGGGAGGGGGGATGTTTAAAAAAAAAAAAAAAAAAAAGAAAAGTCAAAAAACTGTCACCCTAATCAGTTGAATGTGCTTCTAATAAGTTGCACAGTTTTGACATAATTGGCCACTGCATCATCACAGCTGTCTGCTGGAGCAGGTAATGAGGCAGCTTCTGCATCAGTCAGATCACGGGGTATGGAAGGTAAAAAATGTATACATTAAGCATAAATAGCACATGTTAGCATAAATAGCCATACAAGTAATTAACAGCTTCTGAAGCTTTAGATTTAGCATAATCTAGACATGACAAACTAATAAAATATGTCAAGCAAATAGTTAAAATAAAAATCTTAGATTTATTGCATTTTCTAGTTAAAGTTTGAAGGAAAATTACCAGTATTAAGAAAGGAAGGATAGGACAGGAAAAGAATGACGTGCAGAAACTACCTGAGGACAGAAGAAGGGGGGACCAGGAGCACCTGTGTTCAAGGCTAGGAAGCTGAGGAACGATACCACTGACTTAATATAGAAAAAATGGTTCTGGTAGGCACGTAAGAAGCCAGCTGGAACAGTGAGTCAGCAGAAACAGTGTCACGCACGCGCGCATAGGGAGCCGCGGACGAACCCAAAACGTAGCGAGAAACCTCGTGCCAAAAGGGAATGGCGGGGCACTAACCTCTCTCTCTTTGTTCCTGCAGAAAGAAGGAAGCGCCGCCATGAATCTGCTCTGAGTCCCTGATCACGCATTACCACTTCTGCGTTCTTTCCCTTCCCTCTGTCGACTCCTGATGACATCAGGGCTCCCAGCTTCTACTTCGGTTCCTTCCCAGCATTCCTCTGTCAATTCCGGTCCCTCACTATAAATATTCCCCACCACGCCATCTTGGTTGTCGAATGATATTTTATGAAATTCATGGTGACTGTTCATACAAACTGTACAGTATATATGGGGCCGGAAACCCCAAACCTTTATGCTGTGTTTGTGTTTTCTTTACAACAGCAAAAGGAAGAAGATGTAATGTATGGAAAGTAAAATTAGTGTATTCATGTATTAGCATAAATAAATATAGACAAATATACAAGCATTAACCTTAGCAGTCCTGACTTGCATTAGTATCTACACTAAGTAAATGATTAAATAAAAGCACATGCCATATTTCTTTTTAACTAAAGTTTAGCTTTAAGCCATCATTATAAAATAGTTTGAAAGGCCTAGGAAAGGAAGTGACACAAGAAAGTCCAAAGATGGAGAAAGGAAAACATCTGGCCAGCCGAAGACCAATCAAAAATAAGCAAAACAGAAACTAGAGATGAACAATGGACAGTAAAGACAGGTGCAGAATGAGCTAATTGAATGAGGTCAGAGTGATAAAAAATGCTATATAAGTTTGGGGTTCTGAGCTGTTCGGGGCTCAGCTCAGTTTGGCCATATTGGGTTGAGTCCGTGTTATTATTATTGTTATTTTATTGCAATAAAATTATAGACTCTGTTTGCCTATCCTCTGAGTCCTAATAGCCTTCATTTCAGGTAAAAAGCCTTCTGGTGACAATTTTTCGCCACGACAGGGGCAGTTGAATCTCTGGCACAGACACACTGCTATGGTGGCTATGAGGTCCAACCCAGTCAACTCTGTAATTGATGTTAAATACAATAAGTATTTTTTTAATATTTTTTCCACAAGTATAAACTCCCAACTGGTTACTCATTCTTTTTATTCTGAAGTTGTTTGAAAACTGATCATGACAATATCTCCTGATTATAGTTGTCCCCAGAAATGGGAACAATATCAAATTTCATTCACCTCCCTAGAATCCAGATTCTTTTGTTAGATTCCATGAATATGTTATTTAAAAGAAAATTTCAGTATAATACAAACTACAATCAGTACCTCTGTGGGGTCATCTAGATCTTGTGCCATGCGTCCCATCCACAGCTGTAAAGGAGTTTGGTTTCCTTCACTTTGCAGGCCGTGGTGGTTCCAGGCATTCTGGAAGGACTTAAGATTCCTTTGTATTAATGGAAGGAAATTCTAGTGCAGTGAGAACAAATGAAGCTCGTTGTCTGGCTCAAGAAGTTGCTGTCTTTCCAATGAGGAAAATATGGAGTAGAAAAGGTCAAGTACATGCTCATACACATCTCTCCACATCCTCTCAATTCTGATGGGTGAAAAGAAATTGTTGAGATATTCTGAATTAAAGTCAAAACTTATGAAATGTAGACCACGTAAGCAGACAGGCACTCTCTGTAATATCCTGTGGAGTTTTATTGGATAAAATGATAGACTTAAGATGTAGAAGTCAGTCTCTCATTTTTAGGCAGACAGATTTGGAACAAGAGCTCCAGTTCTTTAACTCTGGCCAGCTGCAACTGTAGAAGACCTTTGGACTATTCAAGCTATCCTTATAGCACAGTGACAATATCATTCAGAATATCCAAAATTATATAAATACCTTTGGTTATGTACGCTTCTTCCTGTGATGTGTGAATTCCTATTGACTCTTCTTCTTTGAACCATGAGTTCCGCTACGCCAACATTTTCTCCACCGTTCTCTGATCGAACTCTAAGATGGTAAGCCAAATTGTTCCACAGCAGAATGAAAACTATTCAGGACTGTGCCAGTGTGGTTATTAGCTGACACTGTTAGGTATACAGGAAGCCAACTAAACCCATCTATTCCCCCTTGGACCACAAACCTCTACCTGGACGAGGAAAACATTTTCAGGATAAACACTAGCAGATTCAGCAGACTGATATGTGTACTAAGCATGATAAAAAGCAATATATGATGACCTGAAATCAACTACATGTTGACTATAAATTTGGATTCATTACAGCAGGGGTGTCGAAGTCCAGTCCTGGTGGGCCGCAGTGGCTGCAGGTTTTCATTCTGACCCTTTTCCTAATCACTGACCAGTTTTCACTGCTAATTAACTCCTTTCCCCTTCATTTTAATAGCCCTGTTTTTAAGGGTTCAGACGTCTGAATTGATTCCTTTTTTCATTTAAATGGCAGCCAAACTGAAATGAGATGTGAAACGAGCCAACAGATGACCAGCTAAACTGGGGCTTCAAACTCCAACCAATCTCTTGCTGTTAATTAAACTCGTTCTTTAATTCCATGGTCTGTTGCTGCTCTCACTCTGCCACAGCAGACATTCCCAAAACTGTTGGATTTTCTGTTTTTTCTAAGATCACCATCAAGATGTTTTGGTGACTTGAGAGATCAGCCTTACTGAGACCTTCACCTTTCTTTATTTTCAGATATTGTGTGATGGGCACAGATGAGCTGGTCGTGTGGTGGCTCGTTTGGTGTCTCATTATTGTTTGGCTGCTAATTAAGGAAAAAGAGACAACTAAGGGGTCTGAGACAAGTTAATTATAATTAAGGCAAAAGAAGTTAATTAGCAGCTCAAACAGGTCACTAATGAAGAAGATGTTTAGAATGAAAACCTGCAGCCACTGCGACCCTCCAGGAACAGAGTTTGACACCCGTGCATTACAGCATATCACTATACTTATGCCTATTGATAACTGAAATGGAAAACTGGAAGGTTAATTTTTCCCTATTTGAAGTGTATTTATGACCGCTGCAGCTTACCTGATCAACTTGTGGTTGCCATCTATGTGAAAAAAAGACAGTTAGGTCCAGGAACAGAATACTGACGCCATCTTAATGTATGCAGCCACAAAGTTCTCATCACAACCCCTTCTGGATCCACTCTGCGTACTGATTTTTACTCCCTGGCAACTATATGGATAATACATTTTTTGGGTATATTCTACATTAAGTTTGCTGATGGCAAAATCTTAAACTCACAAAAACAGCTACTGAGTAATAAATACAACATACCTGGGACTCGTACTCCTTGTGATTTCAGATGTCCATGTATCATCTTGTATCCCATGTTTGGGTGATGTCTTTGAATGTTAGAGATAATGGCATCTAACTCGTCATCTGAGATTTGGGAATAAAGATCTGAAACACTGCAAAATAAAAAAGAAGATGAGACTTACGTTATTTGACTGGCTACACATACAACTATACAGCTCTAATCTGTGAGAGCAGACACTTTAAAGGGTTTGACCACATAACGTTTACCATTTTTGTAGTAAAAGACATCCTTTCTGTAAATTAGATTTTTCTTAGTTCAATGTGGGTAAACTAGTTAAATTATCTGTAAAACGTGGCTCACACTGCTATTAGCAGCATAAAGAAGAAGAACGCCTCACGCCTGGACAAACTGGTGAGGAAGGCCGGCTTTATTGTAGGCACGGAGCTGGACAGTTTGACATCCGTGGCAGAGCGACGGGCGCTGAGCAGACTCCTGTCAGTCATGGAGAATCCACTGGAGACACTGAACAGGATCATCTCCAGACAGAGGAGCAGCTTCAGAGACAGACTGCTGTCACCGTCCTGCTCCACTGACAGACTGAGGAGATCGTTCCTCCATCACACTATGAGACTCTTCAGTTCCATCTGGGGGGTAAATGTTAACATTATTCAAAGTTATTGTCTGTCTGTATACCTGCATTTTTATTACTCTTTAATTTAATATTGTTCTTTATCAGTATGCTGCTGCTGGAGTATGGGAATTTCCCCTTGGGATTAATAAAGTATCTATCTATCTATCTATCTATCTATCTATCTATCTATCTATCTATCTATCTATCTATCTATCTATCTCTATCTATCTATAATTGCACAGTGCATTTCACTATCTATCTATCTATCTATCTATCTATCTATCTATCTATCTATCTATCTATCTATCTATCTATCTATCTATCTATCTATCTATCTATCTATCTATCTATCTATCTATCTATCTATCTATCCAGATGCTTCCAATCAAATCTAACAGAACTTGAGAGGATCTGCCAGGAAGGTAACCAAATCCAGGGGTACAAAGCTTGTGGAGACTCACCAGGGAGACTCAAAGCTGGAATTCATGCCAAAGGGGGCTTCAAAAAAGTACTGAAAAAATACTCAGTGTTTTCAGTGTTTAATTTCTAATAAATTTGCAGATCCTTTCTGAAGACGTGTTTTCACTTTGTCATTATGGGTTAGTGAGTGTAGATTGATGGGCACAAATCTATCCATCCGTCCATCCATCCATTATCCAACCCGATAAATCCTAACTACAGGGTCACGGGGGTCTGCTGGAGCCAATCCCACCCAACACAGGGCACAATGCAGGAAACAAACCCTGGGTATGGTGCCAGCCCACCACAGGGCACACACACACCCCCACACACTAGGGACAATTTAGAATTGCCAATCCACCTAACCTGCATGTCTTTGGACTGTGTGAGGAAACCAGAGCACCCGGAGAAAACCCACGCAGACATGTGGAGAACATGCAGACTCCACACAGGGAGGACCAGAGAAGCAAACCCGGGTCTCTTAACTGCGAGGCAGCAGCGCTACCCACTGCGCCACCGTGGGCACAAATATCAGATTTATTAATTACAACACGATGAAGTGGGCAGCAGCTGAAAGGGTCTGAGTCCCTTCTGAAATCGCAGTTTAGTGGAAATGGCGCTGGTGCCAGTTCTGACTCTGAGGAAGATCAGGAGAGGACTTAACCATTCGACAAAGGTATAGGCAAGTGCTGGGGTCCAAAGTGGCTTAGGACCCCAGCATAACATGCATTTATGAACTTTTTTTTTTTGTTTAAGTTGAAACATATTAATCTCGTGGTGATAGCTGTTATTTTCAATGGACATCTGTCAACGAGGGGCTCCCTGTTCAGTCCAGACTATGATGGACTGTGCTATGTTACTGCCACATGACTGTGCAGGTAGAAATGAAGTCTGAAAGAGTAAACTTATAACGCGGCTAAGAGAAGAGGCCTGATAGTGTAGTAGGGTCATTCCTGTAGCAGTATGGCCTACAAAAACAAATTAATGACAATATGGTATAGCGGGTCCGCGGCTTCAAATAAAAAAAGGCCGGGTTTTAAATCCGTATAGCCCTGCCGTTCTCCGTGGGCGCGATTGCGAGGAGTTAATGGGGTGGTTGGAGCGAGTCGCACCTGCACGTGTGGGTGCGATCGTTCTCGATTGCCTCATTGGCTTCCTGCGGTGTGTGAGTGAGGCGCGCGGGGGTGTATATATACGGGTCGACACCAGGATGGAGGGATAGATAAATGGAAGGATGAAGTTAGAGAGAGAGAGAGAGAGAGAGAGAGAGAGAGAGAGAGAGAGAGAGAGAGAGAGAGAGAACGAACACGAACGAACGAACGAACGAACGAACAAACGAACGTCTAAGCAGGAGGATCTGGCCACCTGAAAAGAGGAAGCCGAACGAGCTGGGGCCCCGCGAAGGAACGTTAGTTGGTGGCGCTCTAGAGGCTAGTTCGCCCCACTGAAAATTCGAGTGAGTGGGATGAGCAGGGCAAGTGTCCTCCCGAGGGATCTGAGGAGCGACTGCGGGAGCACGAAAGATGAAGGGAGGAGCGCCGACCTCGGACGGCACGGCAGTGACGTCAGTAAGGAGGCCATGACGGAGGTTGGCCGAAGGAGCTCGTGGCTGTTGGGTCTCCGCCAGCTGAGGGAGCAAAGGGTGAGCCGGGGAGAAAGAGAGATGGAGGTGGACCGGAGAGTGAAGAGAGAGAGAGAGAGACTGCGTTTTAACTACAGTACTGCGTTTTTAACTTCGTATTTTAAAGGATTTATTTATTTGATTTTTATCCCCCTGAACACTTTTTTTTATGGATTTATTGAACCTAATGCACTGCACTTTGGACACAGTCTGTTGTTTTAAATAAAAGCACTTTGGCACTTTTTAGATTTATCCTCTGGCTTCATGTAAGATTTGTCCTCATATGTCAGCTCATCTCGGTGACATTACCGACGGTGTTGGGTTCAGGGCTCCCATAAAGAAGATGGGAGCGTGGAGAGAAACCCGCATTGTCACAGACTAGGTAATGAAACAAAGTTTTGCAAGAGGAGCAGAAAAATTTATAGTGTAAGAAAGCCAAAAACAATGTTTCAGAGCGCCCAAAGGTAATTTCTGTTTGCTTGATGTAACCTCCAGCTTGATACAAGATCATTTATTTCTTCTTTTTTTAGAGGGCCTTTTTAAAATGTTGCAACAAACGTAAGAGACCAGAAAGCAACTGAATAATCGCACTGCCACTGTTAGAGTATCAAACACCCACTTGTGATGTTAAAAATGAAAGCTCTGCCTCGGGTAAACTGTGACGTGTGGCACAGGTGCAAAGAGCCCGTGTGTTTTAGTATTTCGTACCTCGTGAGATGCTCTACACAAAATGAGGCTGCAGTTTGATGTCTCCATCCATCCATCCATTTTCCAACCCGCTGAATCGGAACACAGGGTCACGGGGGTCTGCTGGAGCCAATCCCAGCCAAAACAGGGCACAAGGCAGGAACCAATCCCGGGCAGGGTGCCAACCCACCGCAGGCAGTTTGATGTAAGCGTAGTAAATTGCCACGCGGTGCCATCCTAAGAAACAAAGCGTTTACCACAGGGATAGTCTGCAGAGGATACATGTTGATGTTTTTAGCTGGTTGCTTGTCGTTGTTTTGTCTTGGTAGAGTAATACTTTCCCCTTTTGTATTATTAATATGGAGCCTTTGTCAGAATGCCTCAAATCTCACGGACTTACCACTGTTTATCAGGTAATGTACCATATAACTTCTCCCCCACCTTCCCTTCTACATTTATAACCTCAGGTAGTAAAAGACAAGCAGGAGTTAAGTTACAACTTTAAATACTGTATTGACAATATTCATAATAATAATATGCAAAGTTCATTTGAAAATTGGTAACCACCCAACTTGATAAATGGTGTTCTGTCAGACAGCATTGACATGCCTATCTGCATTCCTCACCTACTCGGGGACACACCTCTGTACTTGCCTTATTCTGACAAAGACAATGGGACTCATCACTCATTTAAGTTTCACATTAATAAATTGTCTCCTTGGTGCAGAGCTGCTCTTGACTCTGTCTGTGCTTGTTGGACAACAGAGTTGTTCAGAATTGTGAAGACTCGCCTGAAGTTGTCTGAACAGGTTCAAAGTGATCAAGCCAAGGCTGACGTTCACCGGCTGGTATTTTATTTCTTGAAAGAGTTGATTAAGAAAAGGTACGTCTGGAATTTGCATGTTATGATTATGTAGATTTGAAATGAACTGTCCTAAGGGGTTGATTTCTGGCTTCATCAGTTAATTTGAAGTAGTATTCATAGCGGGCTGGATATTAAGCCATTTTATGCATGTTCATGTTTTCCAGTAGAATTCAGCTGATCTTCAGCCATGCTCTGTTTTAATTTAGCAATGCAAGTGTGTCCACGTTTAGCTTGGATTCTTTTCTTTTCTTCTTACTAACTAGGGGGCTTTTCTTGTTTCTACCGCTCGCGTTATGAAGGGGGTGGCTGAATGCACGCCTTGGAGATGCGGACGGATCACCTGTTTGCTTACTGCTCCACCTGCCATGCTGCGTGTTCTGATGGATGAATTGATAGACTTTGTCACCCCAAATAATCTCGGGTACCCCTACTAATACATACATTGTAATAACAAAGTAGCATGATGAGTTGGGATGCCATCCTAGTAAAGTGTGTTTAATTGAATGAAACGAATATTAAGATAGCAGGAAAATCAAACATGATGGTGTCTGCCATGTTTCAAACGACTTTACTTTCAGTTGCTACTGAGCAGGAGCTCGTTCTCCCTCAGACGTCTTCATCTTTCAGCTGCTCCCATTAGGGGTTGCCACAGCGGATCATCTCGTTTCCATCTCTTCCTGTCTTGGTCATCTTCCTCTGTCACACCCATCACCTGCATGTCCTCTCTCACCACATCCATAAACCTTCTCTTAGGTCTTCCTCTTTTCCTCTTGCCTGGCAGCTCTATCCTTAGCACCCTTCTCCCAATATACCCAGCATCTCTCCACTGCACATGTCCAAACCAACACAATCTCGCCTCTCTGACTTTGTCTCTCAACCATCCAACTTGAGCTGACCCTCTAATGTCCTCATTTCTAATTCTATCCATCCTCATCACACCCAGTGCAAATCTTAGCATCTTTAACTCTGCCACCTCCAGCTCTGTCTCCTGCTTTCTGGTCAGTGCCACCGTCTCCAACCCATATAACATAGCTGGTCTCGCTACCATCCTGTAGACCTTCCCTTTCACTCTTGATGATACCAGTCTGTCACAAATCACTCCTGACACTCTTCTCCACCCTGCCTGCACTCTTTTCTTCACTTCTCTTCCACAATCTCCATTACTCTGTACTGTTGATCCTAAGTATTTAAACTCCTCTACCTTCATCAGCTCTACTCCCTGCATCCTCACCATTCCACTGAACTCCCTCTCATTTACACACATGTATTCTGTCCTGTTCCTACTTGTTCCCTGACAGGCACTGACCACCTTAAGGCCACAGCCTTGGTCACCCGCTTCAACAATAGAGCCCATTAAGACTCAATGTCCCACACCTCCATCTGGGACATAGTCAAAGTTCTGCTAGAGGTGGGAGTTGAAGCTACTTCTGACAGGGGACTCTGCCAGACATTCCCAGCAGACCCTCACAATACTTTGGGCCTACCATGCCTGAACGGCATTCTCCTCCACCACTCTTCGCCTGAGTGTCCAAGACATTACAAGACCACGAAGTTGATCATCAAACTAAGGCCTAGGGTGTCCTGGTGCCAGGTGCACATATGGACACCCCTATGCCTGAACATGGTGTTCGTTATGGACAATCTGTGATGAGCACAGAAGTCCAATAACAAAACACCACTCGGGTTCAGGGACCATTCATCCCAATCACGCCCTTCCAGGTCTCACTGTCATTGCCCTCATGAGCATTGAAGTCTCCCAGCAGAACGAGAAAGTCCCCACCAGGTGTGTCCTCTAGCACCCCCTCCAGGGATTCCAAAAAGGGTGGGTTATGCAGACTGCTGTTCAACGCAAACCTGCAAACAACAGTTTGGACCTGTCCCCCCCACCCAAAGGCGGAGGGAGGCTACCCTCTCGTCTACTGGGGTAAACCCCAATGAACAGGCTCCAAGTCGGGAGGCAATAAGTATGCCCAAACCCACTTGGCGCCACTCACCGGGAGCAACTCCAGAGTGGTAGAGAGTCCAGCCCCTTTCTCAAGGAGACTGGTTCCAGAGTCTATGCTGTGCGTCAAGGTGAGCCCAACAAGATCTCGCCGGAACCTCTTGACCTCGTGCACTAGCTTAGGCTCCTTCCCCTTCAGAGAGGTGACATTCCACATCCTAAGAGCCAGCTTCTGTAGAAGAGGATCAGACCGCCAAGGTCCCCGCCATCGGCCACCACCTGACTCGCACTGCACCCAACCTCCTTGGCCCCTCCTAACAGGTGGTGAGCCCATGGGAAGGGGGACCCACGTTGCCTCCTTGGGCTGTGAACGGCCAAACCCCATGGGTGCAGGCCTGGCCACCAGGCACTCACCATCAAGTCCCACCTCCAGGCCTGGCTCCAGAGGGATGCCCCGGTGATCCACATCTGGGCGAGGGAAAACAATATCCAAAGTTTTTCTTCGTCATGGGAGGTTTTCTGAACCGCTCTTTGTCTCGTCCCTCACCTAGGACCAGTTTGCCTTGGGTGACGCTACCAGGGGAATAAAGCACCCGACAGCAGAACTTTATTTGTTCTAAATCTCTGAATATCTTTTAAGTGTTGTGAAGTTAATGAAATGTCATTTGAGAAGTCATGGAAGTCACAAATTGTTAGTTCCAGCAAATATTCTAGTGATTTATTGGAATGCTGTAAAAAGCACAAGGTGCCACTTTGACTCAGGGAAGGTCGTCTGCGTTACATATTAACAGATGTTTCTGTGTTATAATTGTGCTAACTAGAATAACTTCATTTTCTAATGAATGAATATTTAGAAAATACGTTTTGAAAATGTTTGTTGGTTCTGATGTTGTAATAATTAGAGTCTGTGTATATGGCAGGGTATTAATACATACAGCCCTTAGTGAAAAGGTCTGAATTTATTTACAATTCTAATTTATTTCTGTTTTATGATTTCAGTTGATTTTTGATGTTTGTTCATAATCAAGTGTGCCTCAGCTACACAAGCTAATTTTAATCAAGGCTTCTTTAAAGGGATTCTGGGAAAGCTAAGGGTAGGATGACACCGGGCCTGTGGTTTAGGATCACAGAGCCCTTGGTCTGAACAGTGAGTATGGAGCTCCGATCAGGCAGTTTCAATGCTGTCCTCTGGAGTCACAAAAGCATTTTACGAAATTTCCTGGAGCACAGTTTCACTCCAGGGAGTAGGGTGTGGATAGATGAAATATCAAATTATGGTTTAATTCCTGATAATCCCCAGGTGCTAGAGCAGCAAGACAAACTTGTTTATCCAGAGTTCAAGAGCTCCTTGTCATGCCCTTCATTTGAATTTTGAAAGCATACAGATGAAAATTCCAACCAGAGCTGTGTTCAGTAGGACTTTATTCCTCTAACCTTTTACTTAGTATTCCCTTGTAACAAAAAGCTGAATGTGCATATCTGAACATCCTCTTATAAACCGTCATGCAGTCTATGTTGTTAAGTTAAAGTGCATTCTTAATATTTATTTATTTGTAAACCTGGCATGTCGTGGTTTTAACAGATTTGCTTGTACAGTGGGGCAAAAAAGTGTTTAGTCAGCCACCAATTGTGCAAGTTCTCCCACTTAAAGAGATGAGAGAGGCCTGTAATTTTCATCATAGGTAGACCTCAACTATGAGAGACAAAATGAGAAAACAAATCACATTGTCTGATTTTTGAAGAATTTATTTGCAAATTATGGTGGAAAAAAAGTATTTGGTCAATAACAAAAGTTCATCTCAATACTTTGTTATATACCCTTTGTTGGCAATGACAGAGGTCAAACGTTTTCTGTAAGTCTTCACAAGGTTTTCACACACCGTTGCTGGTATTTTGGCCCATTCCTCCATGCAGATCTCCTCTAGAGCAGTGATGTTTTGGGGCTGTCGCTGGGCAACACGGACTTTCAACTCCCTCCAAAGATTTACTATGGGATTGAGATCTGGAGACTGGCTGGGCCACTCCAGGACCTTGAAATGCTTCTTATGAAGCCACTCCTTCATTACCCAGGCGGTGTGTTTGGGATCATTGTCATGCTGAAAGACCCAGCCACGTTTCATCTTCAATGCCCTTGCTGATGGAAGGAGGTTTTCATTCAAAATCTGATGATACATGGCCCCATTCGTTCTTTCCTTAACACGGATCAGTCGTCCTGGTCCCTTTGCAGAAAAACAGCCCCAAAGCCTAATGTTTCCACCCCCATGCTTTACAGTAGGTATGGTGTTCTTTGGATACAACTCAGCATTCTTTCTCCTCCACACACGACGAGTAGAGTTTTTTTCATCTGACCATATGACATTCTCCCAATCCTCTTCTGGATCATCCAGATGCTCTCTAGCAAACTTCAGACGGGCCTGCACATGTACTGGCTTAAGCAGGGGGACACGTCTGGCACTGTAGGATTTGAGTCCCTGGCGGCGTAGTGTGTTACTGATGGTAGCCTTTGTTACTTTGGTCCCAGCTCTCTGCAGGTCATTCACTAGGTCCCACCGTGTGGTTCTGGGATTTTTGCTCACCGTTCTTGTGATCATTTTGACCCCACGGGGTGAGATCTTGCGTGGAGCCCCAGATCGAGGGAGATTGTCAGTGGTCTTGTATGTCTTCCATTTTCTAATAATTGCTCCCACAGTTGATTTCTTCACACCAAGCTGCTTACCTATTGCAGATTCAGTCTTCCCAGCCTGGTGCAGGTCTATAGTTTTGTTTCTGGTGTCCTTTGACAGCTCTTTGGTCTTGGCCATAGTGGAGTTTGGAGTGTGACTGTTTGAGGTTGTGGACAGGTGTCTTTTATATTGATAACGAGTTCAAACAGGTGCCATTAATACAGGTGATGAGTGGAGGACAGAGGAGCCTCTTACAGAAGAAGCTACAGGTCTGTGAGAGCCAGAAATCTTGCTTGTTTGTAGGTGACCAAATACTTATTTTCCACCATAATTTGTAAATAAATTCTTTAAAAATCAGACAATGTGATTTTCTGGATTTTTTTTCTCATTTTGTCTCTCATAGTTGAGGTATACCTATGATGAAAATTACAGGCCTCTCTCATCTTTTTAAGTGGGAGAACTTGCACAATTGGTGTCTGACTAAATACTTTTTTGCCCCACTGTACAATCTCTTCCAATTTTAATACTGTGGTGGTGATTTGTGTACAGTAAGATCCTGGTCAAACCTTCCATTTTTTGTTTGTGTCCTACAGAAAGATGAGAGTCTGCTTCTGCTGCAGGATGAAGGTGAAGATGTCTACCATCACATTCATGGGGTTTATCACTGTGTGTCTCTTATTACTGGGTGTCAACTTTCACACCAGGTACCTGTTTCAGACAAATTTCTATCAAGGACTCAGCAACAGGCTCAGGTTTGGTCCCCTCACATTCCAGGGCTAAGGGCCAGTAACTCCTTCTCGCCCATAGTTGTTATTATCACAGTTGGCTGCTTCATTTTTCAAGGACCTCAGTGGTGAAAGCCGTTGGCACACCTTCATCCTATGAAAAGAGGATCACTGCTGTCTTCTCTGCTTTGGTGCAAATGGAGAATGCAGTATCTTTCTGTCCTCTTCATCTTGTTCTGTCACACCCATCACCTGCATGTCCTCTCTCACCACATTCATAAACCTTCTCTTAGGTCTTCCTCTTTTCCTCTTCCCTGGCAGCTCTATCCTTAGCATCCTTCTCCCAATATACCCAGCATCTCTCCTCTGCACATGTCCAAACCAACGCAGTCTCGCCTCTCTGACTTTGTCTCAAAACTGTCCAACCTGAGCTGACCCTCTAATGTCCTAATTTCTAATTCTGTCCATCCTCGTCACACCCAATGCAAATCTTAGCATCTTTAACTCCTGCTACCTCCAGCTCTGTCTCCTTCTTTCTGGTCAGTGCCACCGTCTCCAACCTGTATACCATAGCTGGTCTCGCTACCATCCTGTAGACCTTCCCTTTCACTCTTGCTGTCACAAATTACTCCTGTCACTCTTCTCCACCCACTCCACCCGCCTGCACTCTCTTCTTCACTTCTCTTCCACAATCCCCGTTACTCTGTACTGTTGATCCCAAGTATTTAAACTCATCCACTTTCACCAGCTCTACTCCCTGCATCCTCACCATTCCACTGACCTCCCTCTCATTTACACACATGTATTCTGTCTTGGTGGTCCTACTGACCTTCATTCCTCTTCTCTCTAGAGCATATCTTCACCTCTCCACTTCCATTCTTTGATTGTCTCCATTGAGCTTTAACTTAGGACACAGAGTGGAAAATACATGTAAAAACCTGTCATGTGCTCTGTTGGGATTTTGGGTTCTTGTTTGTTAAATGGCATTGTGTGACACTCCTCAGACTAGATCATCTAAACAAGTTCCTAATAATTGAATTTTTTATTTAATTTAGTGCCCTTTAAATCAATGATAGGTGTCCTTTATAAGTAATCTTGGAGACTCTTTGCCTCAGGAGTGTTTCAGAATCCTCTGTGGTTGGTCAGGCTTTCCAGTGCACTAACCACGTGCCTATCAAAGACCGGCAATAGAACCAGTTAAAAATATTTGGCATCTCTTGACCTACATGTATTTTCAGCTCCTTTCCTCTGTAGTTGCGTGTATCTGAATGTCTCTTCTCCGGCACTCCCTTTCTCAAGTGTTCCTGTAAAACCTGCTTCTCCAACTTTGTCATTACCTTTATTATTTTCAAGGTGCCTTTCTGTCCACTCCCGTCCACTACACTACATGGACAAAAGTTTTGGGACACACCTCTTCATTATTGAATTCAGGTGCTTCAACCAGACCCATTGCCACAGGTGTATAAACTCAAGCAGCGAGCCACGCCGTATCCATTTACAAACATTTGTGAAACCAAATGGGTCATTCCAAAGTGCTCAGTGATTTCAAGCGTGCTTCTGGGATAGGATACCACCTTCGTAAAATTTTATCCATGCTGGATATTCCCCAGTCAGCTATTACTGGAAAGTAGAAGTGTGGAAAGCCATGTAAAGTCGCAGAGAGGGGTCAATGACTGCCAAGGTGCGTAAAAGTTGCCAACGCTCTGCTGATTCCACTGATCAAGAGTTCCAAACTTCCACTGGCATTAATGGGTTTCCATTGCAGAGCAGCTGCGTGCAAGTCTCACAACACCAAGTCCAATGCCAAGCGTCGGATAGAGTGGTGCAAAACACGCCACCACTGGACAGAATGAATGGGCACAGATTCCCACAGAAACACTCAAGTCTTGTGGAAAGCCTTCCAAGAACAGTGGAAGCTGTTATAGCTGCAAAGGGGCGCCCAACTCCATATTAAAGTCAATGTATTTGAATGCAATGTCATTGAAGTCCCTGTTGCAGTAACGGTCAGGCGTCCCAATACTTTTATCAATATAGTGTGTGTGTGTTCCGTTTTTGAGGGCGACTCTCTCAGCCTGCACCTTTGCTCCTCCTCGTGCATCTCACATTTGCACTTCCTCTTTTTTCGTATCGCCAAAGCCAAATTGACCCATCGAATTTCTCTGAGGGACTGGACACACCATCTGGTTTAATTATATGGTAGATACCCCATCCACAACATATAGTTGTATGGAATGTAGAAGCCTTAAGGAGATGCAAGTAATATATTTACACCTAGAGGTTGCAGTTTGTTTGGAGCTGGTGTAAGAGACCTGAAACACGTCTGCCTTGATGGACAACAGATGAATATTCATGAACACGAGCTTCAGTTATGGTGCTTTGGCTTCATCGATTCTTCATTGATTTAAAGTAAAAAACTGAAACTTCACATTGACATGAGTATTCATACCTTTAGCTATGACACTTGAAATTTGGCTCAGGTGCTTCCAGTTCTATTGATCATCACTGAGATGATGCTACACCTTGTTTTGAGTCCAGCTGTGGACAGTTCAATTGACTGGACTGATTATGAAAGGCACACACCAGCCGATAAAAGCCCCCACAGTTGATTAAAAACTAAGCCATAAGGTCAAAAGAACTGCCTGCAGAGCTTAGAGACATGATGGTATTGACGCACAGGCCTGGAGAAGGTCAGGTCAGGTCAGGTCAGGTTAAGGAGCATGCACTGGTAGAGCATGTTACCTCACCCACCACATGATAAAACAACTCGAGGTCCTGGTTGGAAGCTCCCCAGTACCAACCTCCAGAATTGACCATCAATCTGTCATAGCTAGATGTTACGTGGGCATCCCCTTGGCCTGGTCCAGCTGCTCGGGCCCTCAATAATGATATTCCTGCAATCCAGCACCTTCAAGGAATCATGCCACATGGCCGTAGTGCCGTAACTGACACTCCCTCGCAATGCAGGTAATGTACCTCATTCAGGACTCTGTGAGCAACACAAAGTCAAACCAATGGTACCCAAGGATTCTCCAAAGAGACAGAAGGAGTTCAGTCTTCATTTCAGGTCACTGGATAGCGTCCATGTCTCACAAACAGGAAGCACCAGGACTCTAAAGACTTGGACCTTCATCATTTTGCAGAGATATTAGGAGTGCCACACACTCCTTTGAGTGACCTCATGACCCCCCCCCCCCCCCGCTCTCCCAATCCATCTACTGACTTCATACTTCATAGGAAGAGTCACCAGAGACATGAATGTCACTGCTGAGGTAAGTAAACTTCTCAACGAGGTCGACACTCTCTCCGCAGACAGACACACTGCTGATAGCTGTGCCCAAGAGGTCATTAAAGGCCTGGTTCTTGTTTTTTATCTCAAGCCCAGACCCTCAGACTCCTCACTCAGTCTCTCAAGAGCCCCCACCAGAGCCTCCATTGAAGACCACAGCATCATCTGCAAAGTCAAAATCAGCGAATATTTTTCAGAGGTGTTCTGTTGGATTGAGGTCAGGCGAGTGAGTGGGGGGGCGGTCAATGGAATCAATTCCTTCATCCTCTCACAAACACATGAGGTCGGGCATTGTTGTGCACCAGGAGGAACCCAGGAGCCACTGCACCAGCATAAGGTCTGACAATGGGTCCAAAGATGTCATCCTGAAGCCTAATGGCAGTCAAGGTGGCGTTGTCTAGCCTGTAGAGATCTGTACGTCCCTCCATGGATATGCCTCACCAGATATACCATAACTAACCCCCCCACCAAACTGGTTATGCTGAACGATGTCACAGGCAGCATAACATTCTCCATGGCTTCTCCAGACCCTTCCACGTCTGTCACGTGCTCAGGGTGAACCTGCTGTCTCATCTGTGAAAAGCAAAGGGCGCCCACCAGTGGTGGACCAGCCAATTCTGGTATTCTATGGCAAATGCCAGTCGAGCTCCACAGTGTCCACTAGAGGACGTTGGGCCATCAGGCCACCCTCATGAAGTCCGTTTCTGATTGTCTGGTCAGAGATATTCACACCAGTGGTCTGTCCACTTGCTGGAGGTCATTTGTAGGCTCTGGCAGTGCTCATCCTGTTCCTCTTTGCCCAAAGGAGCTGATACCGGTGGGTCCTGCTGATGGGTTAAGGACCTTCTATGAGGGGGCCTGTCCAGCTCTCCTAGAGGAACTGCCTGTCTGTCTCCTGGAATCTCCTCCATGCCCTTGAAACTGTACTGATAGACACAGCAAACCTTCTGGCAATGGGAGGCACATACTGATATGCCTGCCATCCTGGGGAAGTTGGACTGCCTGTTCCACCAAACTCTGTAGGGTCCAGGTATGGCCTCATGCTAACAGTAGTGACACTGACCGTAGACAAATGCAAAACAAGTGACATAACAGATGAGGAGGGAAAAATGTCAGTGGCCTCCCTCCACCTGTTAAACCATTCATTCCTGTTTTGGGGGTCGTCTCATTGTTGCCCCTCTAGTGCACCAAAGCAGCTGAAACTGGTGAACAAGCCCCTCTGCTACTTAACTGACCAGCTCAATAGCCCACAAGTTTCATTGACTTGATGCCATACTCTCATTCAAAAGTATTCCTTTCATTTTTTTGGGCAGTGTGTCTATATACTGTATATCCTCTTTAATAAAACCCCTGTGTGCATCCAGTGTCCATGTGTGTGTCTTCTGGTGAAGTGCGCATGCGCGAGGCACGGTTCGACGCTTCAAAGCAGATGCTTCAAAGGCCGCCTGACAGTGAGGATATTACGTATTAGTCGAGGTGTAGCTGCGATTCTTGAGAGACGACCTACCAAGAATTATCATAGTGATCCGGGTTCGAATCCTGCTCATGGCACATTGCTGAATGGAAGAATATATCTCTAAGATGTATGATTTTTTAAACTTTCTCTTTGACGAACGGTGCTTTGTATTCTACTTTGCAGATTTAGTTGTTTATTTTTATTTTTTGATTAAACAAAAACTGTTTAATGAATGCGGGCGGCACGGTGGCGCAGTGGTAGCGCTGCTGCCTTGCAGTAAGGAGACTCAGGTTCGCTTCCCGGGTCCTCCCTGCGTGGAGTTTGCATGTTCTCCCCGTGTCTGCGTCAGTTTCCTCCGGGCGCTCCGGTTTCCTCCCACAGTCCAAAGACATGCAGGTTAGGTGGATTGGCGATTCTAAATTGGCATTTGTGTGTGTCCTGTGGTGGGTTGGCACCCTGCCCGGGATTGGTTCCTGCCTTGTGCCCTGTGTTGGCTGGGATTGGCTCCAGCAGACCCCTGTGCGGGTTGGAAAATGGATGGATGTTGAATGATTGATTTGTTAAGGAACACATGGACAACAAGCATAGTTAAAATCACAATTAAACAAACTGCCTGTAAATTCTGTTGAATCATAATAATAATAAATAATAACGCATTTCACTTACTTATATAGCACCTTTACCATGGTCTCAGACGGTCGCAAAGATAATCAAGAGGGGTACAATAAAAATGAAAGCACAATAAGAATGAATAAATAATAGTTCACAGCCTTGTGTTTGTATGCACTGTATTTATAAAATTTGGGAAGTGATATATTCTAGTTGATGCTGACATTTAATTAATTTGAAGTAGGTAAAAATAAATATTTGGAAATATTGCGAAGGGAAATGTTTATATACTTATAGTAAACAGCACACACACCATTTAGCTTATTATATATATCTTCTTCTTCTTCTTCATTCGGCTGCTCCCGTTAGGAGATGCCACAGCGGATCATCTTTTATATATATCCTGGCCAAATCAGGCATCAGAATAGCACACAAACCCGCAAGCAATCTGCGCACTGTCCTTTTCAACGCAAAAAACAAGAAATCGACAGCAGAAACACGAAACGAAGTTTATAGCATTCCAGGCAGTTTTTGCCCAGCGGTATACATTAGACAAACATCAAAAAGAATTGCGACTCGTATACAGGAACATCGCAACGCTGTCAGAAGAAAGGACTCACGATCACAGATCTATACTCCTACAAACTCAACAGGACAAACATTTAACCGGGACAATGTACAAGTAAGATTTAAGGCCAGTACTAAAAGTGCCAGAGAACTGGCTAAATCTTGGCTGTCAGACAAAAACGCCATTAACAGACATTTGGACATAAACCCAGCATATGCAAACTTAAGTAGAACATGTTCATAATAAATAAAACGTTACGACCTGTACCCCATATATATGCTGCTCTACAGCACGATTAGAATCGTCTGAGTATTAAAGGTGTAGGTCTGTTTTATAAGCATTTTTTATAACATCAATGTTAATATCGAGTAGATATTATGTTTCAAGCAAAAACATAAGGCACTTTAGTAACATGAACATGACTAAAAATATTATTGTAAACACTAAAGATAGATAGATAGATAGATAGATAGATAGATAGATAGATAGATAGATAGATAGATAGATAGATAGATAGATAGATAGATAGATAGATAGATACTTTATTAATCCCAAGGGGAAATTCACATACTCCAGCAGCAGCATAATGATACAAAAAAAAATTTTAAATTAAAGATTGATAACAATGCAGGAAGAAACCAACAATAACTTAATATAATGTTAACGTTTACCCCCCCAGGGTGGAATTGAAGAGTCCCATAGTGTGGTGAAGGAACGATCTCCTCATTCTGTCAGTGGAGCAGGACGGTAACAGCAGTCTGTCGCTGAAGCTGCTCCTCAGTCTGGAGATGATCCTGTTCAGTAGATGCAGTGGATTCTCCATGATTGACAGGAGTCTGCTCAGCGCCCGTCGCTCTGCCACAAACATCAAACTGTCCAGCTCCGTGCCAACAATAGAGCCTGCCTTCCTCACGAGTTTGTCCAGGCGTGAGGTGTCCCTCTTCTTTATGCTGCCTCCCCAGCACACCACCGCGTAGAAGAGGGCGCTCGCCACAACCGTCTGATTGAACATCTGCAGCATCTTATTGCAGATGTTGAAGGACGCCAGCCTTCTAAGGAAGTATAGTTGGCTCTGTCCTCTCTTACACAGATCATCAGTATTGGCAGTCCAGTCCAGTTTATCATCCATCTGCACTCCCAGGTATTTATAGGTCTGTACCCTCTGCACACAGTCACCTCTGATGATCACGGGGTCCAGGAGGGACCTGGTCCTCCTAAAATCCACCACCAGCTCCTTGGTTTTGTTTAAGTTTTTTTTAAGTTATCATTTAACTTTTAAGCATATTTGAAATTTAATTTCTCGCCAGAGAGCAGAACTTTTCCAGTTTCTTTTGAACTTAGCCAACCATTTATATTTATACATTATATATTCCATCCATCCATCTATTATCCAACCCGCCATATCCTAAGTACAGGGTCACAGGGGTCTGCTGGAGCCAATCCCAGCCAACACAGGGCACAAGGCAGGAAACAAACCCCGGGCAGGGTGCCAGCCCACTGCAGGGCACACATACCAAGCACACTACATTACATATTTTTTTAATTTATATTTTTATTTTTTATTTATTGATTTTTTTACATTACATATTTGAGTAAGTAACATTAAAGATATAATTGTAGCCTACAACTGATTTACAATTATAAATATTTAGTAAAAGTAAAAAGGATGCACTATACATTTTCTTTCTCACAGCACAATGCGCCTCCTCAGAATACCCGATGTGCCACCCATGACGCGTGTACTACAGGTTGGCTACCCCTGAAGTAAACTGAACATTCTTAAAAAGGACGTGGGGGTCTTTCAAATTGACCTTTGCTTTCTGAAAGATGGTCCTCTGTTTAATCAGCACTTGGAAATTACTTATTTTCTTAGAATATATATATATATACATATATATATATATATATATATATATATATATATATATATATATATATATATATATATATTTATTTTATTTTGTAACATGTGTCACCCTTAACAACTCCTATTCGTCCTCCAGTTTTCTAAATTTTTCCCATGATCCCCAAAGATTGTGAAACACTGATCTTAATTAACCACACACCATTTTCCTGGACAAGTTGTCTATTTCACACCTGAGATATTGTAACACCTGATATTTATAAAATCCGTAAAAATGATTGTCACTCAAACTTTGTACATGGATGCATATTTTTAGTAAGTTCCTGTGTATTGGGGAAATTACGAAGGACTGGAAAATGGCAAATATTATCCCGTTATATAAGAAGGGTGAAAGGGCAGATCCAAGTTTACCAGTGAGCTTAACATACATAACAGGCAAAATTAGTGGAAGGAATTATTAAGGATAAGATTGAGCAACACATGGCAAGGACAGGAGTTTACTGACCAGTCAGCATGGGCTCAGAAGAGGGAGGTCGTGTTTTACTAACATGCTGGAATTCTATGAGGAGGCAACTAAAGGATATGAACAGAGTGGAGCAGATGAGATTATTTATCTAGACTTTCAGAAAGCATTTGATGAGAGGGTGGGCATCAAACTAAAAGAAGTGTCAGTTCAGGTCGTGGTGTGTAGATGGGGGCAGAATTCACTCAGTCGCAGGAAGCAGAGGGTGATGGTGCGAGGAGTCAGAACATAGTGAAGGTAACAGTGGTGACCAGCAGGGGTCAGTGTAGGGGCCGCTGCTATTTTTAATATCTATAAATTATTCAGATAGGAATATAAGTAACAAGCTGGTTAAGTTTGTAGATGATACCAAGATATGTGGATTGGCAGATAATGTGGAATCCGTTGTATCATCACAGAAGGACTTGGACAGCAGACGGGCTTGGGCAGATTTGTGACTGATGAAATTTAATGTCAGGAAATGTAAAGAATTACACATAGGAAGGAGAAATGTGAGGTTTGAATACACAATGGGAGGTCTGAAAATTGAGAGTCCACCTTATGAGGAGGAGTTAGGAGTCGTAGTGGACTCTAAGCTATCGACTTCCAGACAGAGTTCAGAAGCCATTAAGAAGGCTAACAGAATGTCAGGTTATATAGCGCCTTGATGTGTGGAGTACAAGTCCCAGGAGGTTCTGCTCAAGCTTTATAACACACTGGTGAGGCCTCATCTGGAGTCCTGTGTGCAGTTTTGGTCTCCAGGCTACAAAAGCAGCACTAGAAAAGGTCCAGAGAAGAGCGACTAGGCTGATTCATGGCTCCAGGGGATGAGTTATGAGGAAAGATTAAAAGAGCTGAGTCTTTACAGTTTAAGCAAAAGAAGATTGAGAGGAGACCTGACTGAAGTGTTTAAAATCATGAAGGGAATTAGTCCAGAGGAACGAGACGGTGACTTTAAAATGAGTTCATCAAGAATACGGGGACTTCATAAGGGTACATTTCACACAAACATTAGGATGTTTGTCTTCACAAAGAGGACCATAGACACATGGACTAAGTGAACAGGTGGACAGTCACACTTTAGTCACCTTCACTACCTGACTTGATGTTATTTTGGAGGAATTAACTGAATAGGAGTGATGAGCTTTTTAGAGCAGAATGGCTTGTTCTCATCAAAAGTTTTTCTAATGTTTGAAAGTGTTGATTATGTACCCCCAAATCCCATTTCTTGAAAATCAAAAGATGGTTTCTCTAGCTCACTACAACGTGGTTCTCAAACCTAAGTAACAAAAAAGGGGCGCGAATGTTGCCATTAGTGGCGTAATTTCGCTATTTGTAGGGAAATTTTAAACTTGTAGCTGTGTATCGGCAGCAAAAAATATAGGAATAAATTTTATTAGGGTTTCAAAAAAACGTTAGGGGGGCGCGACTAATACTGTTATAAAAACTCGGCACACAAATACTTAAAGGTTGAGCAACGCTGCACTACAATATCCATAAACTTGGACAACCCAGGATTTCCACATAGTGATGCCTTCCTAAATTTGTAGTTTTACCCTGATAGGTAAGTATTTACGTCATTAAAGGTCTACATGTGCCTTGATGTGATGTCACTGATGTTCCAGACCATAATATAAAACACTTTTGGTAGCTAAGGCTTTGTAAGATCTGAAAGAATCCTGTGTGTCATTTCAGTTGATAACAACTGGTGGGCTGGCATGAGAGTTGGGTGTCTTCCACTGTCAGTTTCTGTTCTTGGATGATGTCTCCTCATTCCACTCCTACACTCCTGGTCCCCTTGTAATAATTATTTAAACTGTTTGCCTTTATTTTCAGATCAAACGTTAGTCAACACCAGAAAGACTCAGAAGTTCATCCTCTACAGAGGAAGAAATTAGGATCAGGGCATTCTCCTCGGCTCTGTACACCCAAAACAAATGTGATGTTCCTGAAGACCCACAAAACGGCCAGCGGCACCATCATGAACCTGGTCTACCGTTTTGGGGTGAAACACAACCTGACTTTTGCCCTACCAAAGGAACAACATTTTGAATATCCCAAATTATTCCACTCACGCATGGTAAAGGGCTTCTCGGAGCAGAGTGGACAACACTACAATATGATGTGCAGCCATATGAAGTTCAACCGACCGGAGGTATGACATGTGAGGATGTGCTTGTGTGTGTGTTTGCATGTGTGTGTGCATGTGTGTGTGTGCATGTGTGTGTGTGTGTGTGTGTGTGTGTGTGCATACATGTGGGGATGGGTTGCAGCAAAGTGCTAGAAATCCTGTCATCTACGTTAGATGCCAAATAACAGAATGAGCATTCGACTGAAGGTGCACAGTGGGCCCTTTGGAGACCGAGAATGTTGGCATCAGATGATCTCAGAAGTCCGTTAGGTTTAAGCACTCCAGGGCCCGCTCACCCCTGTACATTTGTAGAGACACCTGTTAATATACAGTAGGCGCATTCATCATAGTTTTATTTGTGCATTTAAAGGCACATTTAAGGTTTTCGTGCAGTAATTGGACTTCCATCTGCTCGTCATTTAATTCTCAAGTATAGTTCTCCAATAACTAAAAAAAGAAAATGACTGCGCTGCTATTTATTTATTTATATCAAATGCAGACATTCTGTTGACCCATGTAGTGTGTGTGTTTCGGTGTTCTTTCAGTATGACGACCAGTTTGAAAATTATGATCTTTGTCAAGGACGCATCAACGACATCAGAGTCGATATTTGGGTTCCTTCATACAGAATGTCACGTTTTAGCGTTTAGTCTCAACACTTGCTTAAATGTAGTGTCATGCGTTCTGATCTTTAAATCTCATTATTGTGCATGTGGTGTTTTGTTAAGGAGAACTGGGTTCGCTTCCCGGGTCCTCCCGGCGTGGAGTTTGCATGTTCTCCCTGTGTCTGTGTGGGTTTCCTCCCACAGTCCAAAGACATGCGGGTTTAGTGCATTGGCAATCCTAAATTGTCCCTAGTGTGTGCTTGGTGTGTGTGTGTGGGTGTGTGTGTGTGTGCACTGCGGTGGGCTGGCGCCCTGCACGGGATTTGTTCCTGCCTTGTCCCCTATGCTGGCTGGGATTGGCTCCAGCAGACCCCAGTGACCCTGTGTTAGGATATAGCGGGTTGGGAAATGACTGACTGACTGACTGACTGACTGACTGTATTCTGTTCATTTTTGCCGTAGTGTGTTTGGTTATGTTTCCTGCCCCGTGCTGGCACCTAGAACAGTTGGAGATTTCTTGCTATTGTAAATTCTTTTGTGATTACCCTTTTTATTTATTGTTTGTTTCCTCCTTTGTTGCGTTTTTTGAAATCAGATCACAAATTGCATTTCTTAGACATACAGGTAGTCCCCAGGTTACGGACACCCGACCTACAACATACGAACGGGGCCGCAGCTGCGACGCATGCGCCTCAGTAACTGCCGCTCCGTCATCTTCGACCCGGGGACACTGCAAGTGGTGGCTGGACGGAGGCTGGAGGGGGTCGGTTTCGGTGCTCACGCAGTGTAGAGTCCGTCGGGCGGCAAGCGGTTTCACTGCCCGCCCCCTGCTGCAAGTGGTAACCCTGTTGTGGCTGAACGGAGGCCATTGAGGGTGAATGGGGAGGCAGGGGGTAGCGTTGTAGTGTGCCTCGGATGGCTGCATGTTGAATGGGGGTGGTGGTGCGGTGGGATACTGCAGGCAGCATACTGTAGTGGAGGTGACTGTGATGTGTGCTGGTGATGAAGCGCCCCTCGCTGCCCCCATTCATTCTCAATAGCAAGCCTGCTTGTACTGTTATGCACATAGCTGGAAGTTGTCTCTTGTCAGTACAGGGTGGTCCAGATCTAATTCTGCAGATCCAGATCGTCTGGATGACTTTGATTTATGTGGGAACGATTCCAGTTCGGCGCGAAGACGATTCTTCGTGTCGTCAGTTCGCACACTTCTCGATGGTCTGGGATTTTTCGGGTGATTTTCTATGTAATAAACTGAATAAGTTATAGCGTAATGAAAATTTCATAATTAGATCTGGACCACCCTGTACATCAGACGTGTTGACGACTGGTGCCTAATCTGCTGTGACAGCGTGTACAGTGATGTACAGAAGAGCTCATCTGAAACACAAATCTAATACAAGTGCTGGTGCTACAGTAAAGAAGAGAAAAACCATCACCATTGAAAATAAAGTAGAAATAATAAAAAGGTCAGAAAGAAGTGAAACTCCATCATTCATTGGCAGAGCACTTGGTTACAGTCAGTCAACAATAACATTTATTAAAGTAATGTACCTGTTCTGACTTACATACAAATTCACCTTCAGTACAAACCTACAGTCCCTATCTTGTACGTAACCCGGGGACTGCCAGTATTTAGCCTTTTGACAAACCCATTTTTGATTTTTTTTTTGTGTTTCATTTATTTCTTTTTATTTCTCTCTCTCTCTCTCTTTCTCTCTGTTTATTTATTTTGGCTTATTTTTTTTTCCCATGAAGAGGACCAAGAATTCTTTTGCTACTGAGCTTTCCCCTGTTTTTCTGCCCGTGTATGCTCAACCCTATCTTTTAATTTGGGTGAAATTAGCCATTTTGAAAATGAGGCCTCTTCTTAACCTGGGGCCAGATTTTTGGTGGCAAGGCGACATTTTGCAAAATCACAACAAAATGTCAATCTGCAACAAACCGAAAAAAACAGAAAATGAAAAAAAAAAATACTCAAAACAAAAAAAAAAAAAAATAAAGGTTCTCCGACAACTCCTAATACCAATCTGGCCCTCTTAACCCCATGAGTTTATTGGCAGAGGGCAGTCCTCCATGTGAAAATCATGGTGGCCTTGTCCTCCGAAAATCCATATACAGGAGAAAATACATATGTAATGAATAATGAATAAACAAATTATAACAAAAAAAAACACAACACACACACACAACATTTAAATATGAACATATTATAATATACCAGCAAGCCCGCGATTCTCGAAAGAATCGCAAATCCAGGAATGGCAATCACTTACTGTTCCCTCTGATATTTGGATGGATGTAATATCATGGAGGGTGGGTGCGTCCCTCGTTTACAGGTCGTAGCCATACGGGCTCGTGTTTGTATTACTAATCGTTGCGCTCCTTCCATTTGGAGCCGTGACCCCTTTGCCTCTGTGGAGCCGTGACGTCTTTGCTTCTGGTGTGTTTGAAGCACGTTGTTAGGAGCCCCCGTGTATTGTTGTTATCCATGCAGTCTCGTCTGTGTTGTTCTGTGGCTGTGTCGTTAGGTAGACGTCGTTTACTGTTAGGAAGCATAATCCAATTTACATTTAATACTGAATTACCGTTATGTGATTAACATACGCCACACTGACTGCTGGCACAGTGGATTAAAGCAAGTGTAGTTTACAGGTTGTGGTATTTAGGCGCCACGTACTGACTCTGGGAAGTACGGGCTCGGTGTCGTATTACAGATCGTTGAGCTCTTTCCATTTGGAGCTGTGAGTCCTTTGCCTCTGCTGACACGGAATGCTGGCACAGAGGATTAGAGCAGGTTTAGTTTACAGGTTGTGTTGTTTGGGCGCCACCTACTGACTCTGGGAAGCCACTGGGTCTGACTCTGGGGCGCTGCGGCGCATTGCGCATGCGCGTCGGTGCGTCCGCCGTCCGCGGCGCACTGCGCTCGGTGCGTCCGCCGCCCGTGCATAAATTAAACTGTCATTTAGTAATATAGATAATTTAATATACTGAACATAAAGATCACAACATATGATAGTACATTTAAGCCAGCATGACAAACTGCACTTTCATCTGTAGGAGATAAGAAACAGGAAAGGGCTGCTGCTAGGAAGGGGCTAGGGTGGGCTTTGTATGCTGAACAGAAAACTCAAGTGTCTATGTGTGTAAAATACCTGTATAAAGCTTACTGCATGTCTTTAAATAAGGTTAGAGGATCCTTTACGGGGTTATAAAATCTATTCCACAGCACAGATCTGATTCTTATGGTGTGCTGCCAGTTCCCTGCATTGTGTGTCTGTTAGTCCTGCAGGGACAGACATCATTCTCAAACAAGAAAGCACATCTGGGGACAACTCACTACAAAGGTGTAGGGAAGAGCAATGAAATCCACCACTGACAAGGCTCCACACACACAGGGGTTCTTCCTATTAAGCCAGCCTTTAATGGGTTGCAGTGTCCCAGTTCTACTGATCCATTAGAAAACCAAATAAAATAACTGGGGGGAAAAAAACCAAACAAAAAACTCAACACTGAGAGAAAATAAAAGTGAAAATTGCTGTTATCAATTCAAGGCTTACTAATTAATTTCTACATTTGCATCTCTGTATGTACAGGTGCTGGTCATAAAATTAGAATATCATGACAAAGTTGATTTATTTCAGTAATTCCATTCAAAAAGTGAAACTTGTATATTAGATTCATTCATTACACACAGACTGATGTATTTCAAATGTTTATTTCTTTTAATGTTGAGGATTAGAACTGACAACTAATGAAAGTCCCAAATTCAGTATCTCGGAAAATTAGAATATCAATTAAGACCAATGCAAAAAAAGGATTTTTAGAAATGTTGGCCAACTGAAAGGTATGAACATGTAAAGTATGAGCATGTACAGCACTCAATATTTAGTTGGGGCTCCTTTGTCCTGGATTACTGCAGCAATGCGGCGTGGCATGGAGTCAATCAGTCTGTGGCACTGCTCAGGTGTTATGAGAGCCCATGTTGCTCTGATAGTGGCCTTCAGCTCTTCTGAATTGTTGGGTCTGGCGTATCGCATCTTCCTCTTCACAATACCCCATAGATTTTCTATGGGGTTAAGGTCAGGTGAGTTTGCTGGCCAATCAAAAACAGGGATACCATGGTCCTTAAACCAGGTACTGGTAGCTTTGGCACTGTGTGCAGGTGCCAGGTCCTGTTGGAAAATTAAATCTGCATCTCCATAAAGTTCGTCAGCAGCAGGAAGCATGAAGTGCTCTAAAACTTCCTGGTAGACAGCTGTGTTGACCTTGGACCTCAGAAAACACAAGGGACCAACACCAGCAGATGACATGGCACCCCAAACCATCACCGACTGTGGAAACTTTACACTGGACCTCACGCAATGTGGATTTTGTGCCTCTCCTCTCTTCCTCCAGACTCTGGGACCTTGATTTCCAAAGGAAATGCAAAATTTACTTTCATCAGAGAACATAACTTTGGACCTTTTTGTCTTTAGCCCAGGCGAGACGCTTCTGACGCTGTCTCTTGTTCAAGAGTGGCTTGACACAAGGAATGCGACAGCTGAAACCCATGTTTTGCATACGTCTGTGTGTGGTGGTTCTTGAAGCACTGACTCCAGCTGCAGTCCACTCTTTGTGAATCTCCCCCACATTTTTGAATGGGTTTTGTTTCACAATCCTCTCCAGGGTGCGATTATCCCTATTGCTTGTCCACTTTTTTCTACCACATCTTGTCCTTCCCTTCGCCTCTCTATTAATGTGCTTGGACACAGAGCTCTGTGAACAGCCAGCCTCTTTAGCAATGACCTTTTGTGTCTTGCCCTCCTCCTTGTGCAAGGTGTCAATGGTCGTCTTTTGGACAACTGTCAAGTCAGCAGTCTTCCCCATGATTGTGTAGCCTACAGAACTCGACTGAGAGACCATTTAAAGGCTTTTGCAGGTGTTTGGAGTTAATTAGCTGATTAGAGTGTGGCACCAGGGGTCTTCAATATTGAACCTTTTCACAAAATGCTAATTTTCCGAGATACTGAATTTTGGACTTTCATTAGTTGTCAGTTATAATCATCAACATTAAAAGAAATAAACATTTGAAATACATCAGTCTGTGTGTAATGAATGAATCTAATATACAAGTTTCACTTTTTGAATGGAATTACTGAAATAAATCAACTTTGTCATCATATTCTAATTTTATGACCAGCACCTGTAATGTGTTTAGAGAAGCATTGGGGTCTTTGTGGTGTCATTCGTCTCAGAGCTGTTTTGGTAGTATCTATACACATCGATCAGCCACAACAACATTGAAACCACCTGCCCAGTATTGTGTAGGTCCCTTCTGGCCATTAAGGCATGGACTGCACAAGACCTCTGAAGGTGTCCTGTGGTATCTGCACCAAGACATTAGCAGCAGATCCTTTAAGTCCTGTAAGTTCATGAATCGAACTTATTTTTCTAGCACATGCCACAGACGCTCAAGTCCACACCTTGAACCTTGAATGTTTCTCAAACTATTCCTGAACACATTTTGCAGTATTGCATTGTGGATTATCCAGCTGAAAGAGGACTATGTGGTCTACAACAATCTTTATGCAGGTAGTACTTATCAATATATATATATATATATATATATATATATATATATATATATAATGTGAGGCCCAGGGCGCGTACAGCCGCCCTAACCCCGACACTGACGGGCAGGACACATGTTTAGCACATGACACCTGGTTTATTTACTGTTTGCCATCCACAACTGTGGTCAAAATTTAACATCTTATTAAAGAAAGAAACATCCTCGAACAGCGTAATTCAGTAATGAGGCAGGAGAAACGCTGTTCATGGTATCTTTTAATTATCCATCCATCCATTTTCCAACCCGCTGAATCCGAACACAGGGTCACGGGGGTCTGCTGGAGCCAATCCCAGCCAACACAGGGCACAAGGCAGGAACCAATCTTGGGCAGGGTGCCAACCCACCACAGGACACACACCCACACACCAAGCACACACTAGGGCCAATTCAGAATTGCTAATCCACCTAACCTGCATGTCTTTGGACTGTGGGAGGAAACCGGAGCGCCCGGAGGAAACCCACGCAGACACGGGGAGAACATGCAAACTCCACGCAGGGAGGACCCGGGAAGCGAACCCAGGTCCCCAGGTCTCCAAACTGCGAGGCAGCAGTGCTACCCACTGCGCCACCGTGCTGCCCCATCTTAAAACTATTCATATAAAAATGATTAATGCAAAATATAAAGTAAAAATACATAAAACAAATTAACCTGCACTTTACCTTTGAAAAGAATCATGGCTGGTGTGAGTGAGTTTCTAAACTCTTGTGGGATTGCACCCAACGGGACGACATGCAGAAGAGCATCCCAAAGCAATCGCAGCCCTTCCTGACGGCTGTGTCTGTGTATAGGAGAACAGCAGATCCCGCTACAATAAATAACCGCGCTGTTGCTGTTTCAAGCTGAATAAAGTGGGTGTTGCTAAAGTACTGAGACTCATCTTCATGTTTTGGGGTGCAAGACGGGGACTCGCACGTCACAACACACACACGCGCACACACACAATGCTGTAGTAAACAGTATACACTCATATGGATGTTCACTATATGAGTGAGGCACGCCGACTCAGACGGAGAATAGGAGACGATTGCCCACAATCCCGCAGTGAGAGAGAGAAGAACCGTCAGCTCAGTTGTGATCACATGACACTCAGCAGACAAAGAGTATACATACTACTCGTATTGCAAGACCTCACTCGTTTATCAAGTCAAAATTTATTAAAAATTTTAGGTCATGTTGCAAAACACTCGTAAACCAAGTTACTCGCAAACCGAGGTTCCACTGTAAAAGTCTTGTTATTTTATATTCTAGTTCTTCTTATACCTTTGAGTTGCACCACCACCCTTGAAATTCCTGTACATATACAGTGGGTACGGAAAGTATTCAGACCCCCTTCAATTTTTCACTCTTTGTCATATTGCAGCCATTTGCTAAAATCATTTTAAATTAATTTTTTCCCTCATTAATGTAAAGTAATAATGTAAAGATCAAGTGAACAACTAAACGTACGCTGAAATATAAGAAATGGTCTAGGAAAAATACTGAGATGGTCAAGTAAATAAAGAATGTACCAGAAGACAAGCTGATGTAATATACAAAATGTACTGAAGGATGACAAAGAAATCAGCAGATGTCCTATAAACAAGAATGGACAATTGTTACAGTGGGTACGGAAAGTATTCAGACCCCCTTCAATTTTTCACTCTTTGTCATATTGCAGCCATTTGCTAAAATCATTTAAATTAATTTTTTCCCTCATTAATGTACACACAGCACCCCATATTGACAGACAAAAAAAAGAATTTTTGAAATTGTTGCAGATTTATTAAAAAAGAAAAACTGAAATATCACCTGGTCCTAAGTATTCAGACCCTTTGCTCAGTATTTAGTACAAGCACCCTTTTGAGCTAATACAGCCAGGAGTCTTCTTGGGAAAGATGCAACAAGTTTTTCACACCTGGATTTGGGGATCCTCTGCCATTCCTCCTTGCAGATCCTCTCCAGTTCTGTCAGGTTGGATGGTAAACGTTGGTGGACAGCCATTTTTAGGTCTCTCCAGAGATGCTCAATTGGGTTTAAGTCAGGGCTCTTTATCTCGTTTCCGACACTTATTAACCTTTTGTGCTATTTCTTAAAGATGAATGCTATGTTACCCTAAAATTATTCTTCCACACAGCACGCAAGGCATGCACAGACACTGTCCGTTCTTTCACCCAATCCATCCACTTCCTCCTGACTCCATCTATTGAGTGGTGGTGACTGGCACTCAGAAGGAGTCCAGGCCCTGCTGCAAGCCAAGGGGGCTGCCTTCTGCCTCTCTCCCTCAGTCGTTCCATACTCAGGGCGTCCTGGCTGAGTAAGGGCTCAAAAAAAAAAAAAAAATACTAAATATATATACTATATATACTTCATCCAACCCTCGACTTTAACAAGGGCCACAGTCCATGAACTCGCCACACAGCCCCACAGCACGATGGAACCTCCACCAAATGTGACAGGAGGTAGCAGGTGTTTTTCTTGGAATGCGGTGTTCTTCTTCCACCATACAAAACACTTTATGTTATGACCAAAAAGCTCCATTTTTGTCTCATCAGTCCAAAGCACTTTGTTTCCAAATGAATCTGGCTTGTCTAAATGAGCATTGGCATACAACAGGCGACTCTGTTTGTGGCGTGAGTGCAGAAAGGGCTTCTTTCTCATCACCCTGCCGTACAGATGTTCTTTGTGCAAATTGTGCCGAATTGTAAAATGATGTACAGATACACCATCTGCAGCCAGATGTTCCTGCAGGTCTTTGGAGGTGATCTGTCGGTTGTCTGTAACCATTGTCACAGTCCTGCTCATATGCCGCTCCTGTGTTTTTCTTGGCCTGCCAGACCTGCTGGGTTTAACAGCAACTGTGCCTGTGGCCTTCTATTTCCCGATTCCATTCCTTACAGTTGAAACTGACAGTTTAAACCTCTGAGATAGTTTTTTGTAGCCTTTCCCTAAACCAGGAGACTCAACAATCTTTGTTTTCAGATCTTTTGAGGTTTGCTTTGAGGATCCCATGCTGTCTGTCACTCTTCAGAGGAGAGTCAAAGGGAAGCACAACTTGTAATTGACCTCCTTAAATACCTTTATATCTCCTGATTGGACACACCTGACTATGAAGTTCAAATCGTAACAAGCTCATCCAACCAATTTGGTGTTACAAGTAATCAGCATTGAGCAGTGACAGGCATTCAAATCAGCACAATGACAAGGGGACCCACATTTGTGCACAGCCAGTTTTTCACATTTGATTTAATTTCATACAACTAAATACTGCGTCACTAAAAATCTTTGTTCAGAAAGCACCCCAGTACTCAGATGTTCCTAGGAAATGAAAGACATACCACTGTTATCTTTTTTGTTGAAAGGAGAGTCAATTATTATGCAGGCTGAGAGGGGTTCCCAAACTTTTTCATATGACTGTATATAGATATATATAGATATAGATATACAGTAGATATATATATATAGATATAATAAGACAAAAGAGATTATGAAGGGATGGGTGATCCCCGTATAATTGTTGCCAAAATTACAAAGCAAACAAACAAAAGGAAGTCTTTTCCAGATGTGACTGGTGATAGACAGCGGTTGTGCCAGTTGTGAAGGTGATGAGGCAGAAGTAGCAGGCCCAGGAGCCCCTGAACGTGATGGCATTTGGCCTCCAGATGTTGATTTCTAGATCTGCAGAGGGAAGGAGAGGATAGGTTCTGTAAGACAATGCTAACCCTTGACTCAGAAAGTAATTACAAGTCAGCATGCCCTGAATTTGTCTCTCAGGCACAGTATGCTACGTGTTAAATTGCTCCTAAGGCAGGATTAGTTAATTCCAGAGCAGTTTCACCTGCCATTCACCTTTGTGATCTCCACTTATTCCTTATCCTTTACAGGTCCAGAAAGTGATGCCGGCAGACACCTTCTACATTTCTATTCTGCGTCACCCAGTCAGTTTGGCCGAGTCCTCATTCAACTTCTTTAAATCTTTGGCACCAGCCTTCAAACGCTCTCCCACTTTTGAAGACTTTATTGCTAATCCCTGGAAGTACTACATACCATACCTGCGCTTTAACCACTTGGCTCGAAATATGCTTTGGTTTGACTTTGGCTTTGACCACAATGCTAAATTCTCACTGCAGTCTGCCCAGTCCGTGGTGGCAGAAATCCAGCAGACTTTACATCTCATCCTATTAGCCGACTACTTTGATCAATCAATGGTTCTCCTTCGGGATGCCCTCTGTTGGTCACTGGATGATGTTGTCACCTTTAAGATCAACGCTCGCACTAATGCGAAACCAAAGTGCCTGTCCCCAGCACAGGAGGAGCAATTAAAGAAGTGGAATGCTCTAGACTGGTATTTATACCAAAGTTTCAATAAAACTTTCTGGAAGAAGGTGGAGAGGTTTGGAAAACGTAGGATGGATAAGGAAGTGGCCATCCTTCAGGCCCGACGTGAAGAACTTCAGAATCTCTGTCTGTTGAAAGGAGGGAAACCACCAAAGGTAAAGCAGAGTCTTGGTCAAGGTGTTCAACGATGCCAAACTGCCCCTGTCACAATGCTGCGATACATTTTGAACTCAAACTTGAGGCCTTCAGACAAAGAACTCTGCTCACGAATGGTCAGGGAAGGATATCAGTATACGGACTTGATGCGCAAGAAACAGTTTCCGAAGACATAAACTTTGCCACAGCAAACTGCAGCTAAAGGGATCAGAAGGGTTCGAGTTAAGGTCCAAGAGGCAACAAAAGTGGCCGTGTCATTGAGCAACAGGATAACTCCAACTAGAAGATCACTAGAGACTTTGGAGTCCTCACTCCTCATCAGTAGTGATGTGTCCTGAGCAAGCAACCTATTCATTTGCACTTTATATATGTGCTAGTTTTGTGTGCTCTATTAGAATAAACAATAAATGCACAATCAATTGTTAAAGGCCTGTCTTTTATCCTTCTTTCATGGATGAAGCACCATGTCAAGGCTGTCCACAGCTTGGCCCTTATCAGTGAAGCCGCATACTGACACTTTCTGCCACAGTTGCCTATTATTTTAGCCTTACAGGGATGCTAGTGCAGCAAGTAACCATTAATTGCATTATTAATTAGGCAGTAAAGTTTTCATATGTGGGTCCTCTTGTTGCCCACATAATTGTAAGAATTGATTAACCAAAAGGCCATCAATCTTTAACAGCTCAGGATTAGGACATGAAAACGAAGAGGGGTTAATCAGGTGATGCTCACCTCCTGGTGGCAAATGTGTCCTTCAAGCCAAAGTGGTTGTTACAAGAAGATGGACTGGGAAGGAAATCTGCTATGAGAAAGTCTACTGGGGAGAAGATTATTATGGCAATGTCCACGGGGGCAAGGGTATTGTTATGAGAAGGTCTGTACCACCAGGTGATTGTTAGAAGAAGAGGTGCTGAGCGAGGTCATCATCATGAGAAACCCTGCACAATAAATGTTGGGATACTGTTCTTTATTTCGCCTTATACAATTTCTCATATTAGAAATTTGTTAGTTTTCGCATACCCCTTGGGGTCAGAGCGCAGGGTCAGCCATTGCACTGCGCCTCTGGAGCAATTGAAGGTTGAGGGCCTTGCTCAAGGGCCCAGCAGAGTAGGATCTCTTTTGGCAGTGACGAGGATTTGAACTGGCAACCTTCTGGATACCAGCGCAGATCCTTAGCCTCAGAGCCACCACTCCGCCCCTCTGGTGTGAAGGGGGGATATTTTGTGATAAGAATTGTAATAAATTTGGGGCTCACCAAGCGCTCATGAAATGAGATGGCTTTACGTGCTCCGCAATGGTTTCCTTTGCAGTGCAATAAAGTCGGCTGTACATTCTGACTGCCTTTCTGTAGACTCTGCTCATTTTTTATTGAAGATTTCTCCACAACAGAAAGCCCTCAACAGCTGGGTAGCATTCAGATCAGTAAAGGAAACACAGGGTGGACTCTAGAACCCTGGCATCTAGAATCCAAATACATTGAACCCTCAGTATGCTCTGTCACCATCTGCTTGTGCAGGAGCAAGCAGGGAGATATTTCTATTGTAAGCATTGGAAAACACAGGTTTTAACCTTGACACATGAATGACTGGGAAAGGCTAACTTATAGGAAACAGACCCAGTCTTCCTAAGGACCGTGTAGCACCTGATTTAACGGGGAGCTAGCCAACGAGACAGAATCCTCAGTTGAATGTCTGGCATTATGAGCCGTACCTTCTTCCCAACTTGAAATTTTGCAGCTGCTTGCTTTTATTACAATCAGCAAACCTTTTGGTAGGGGTTTCTGTTGGTTCTACTGTACTAACATCCAGGTCAGGTCAGGTGAGATTAGGGAGCATGCACTGATACAGTGCATTACCACACCCAACACATGATGAAACAGCTCAGGATCCTGGTTGGCAACTTCCCAGGCACAACACGCGGTCCAGTCCCCAACCTCAGGAAATGGCCATATATCTGTCACAGCCAGGTGTGATGTGGGCGTCCCCTTGGACTGGTCCAGCCACTTGGGTCCTCAACAATGATGATACTGCGGACTCTGTGAGTAACCACTCGTTCGGCACAGAGTCAAACCAGTGCTACCCTAGGATTGTCTAATGAGACACAGTATAGAGATTTCTGTTTTCTCCTTATTTAGTTTGGGAAAATTACTACTCATCCACTCAGAAACACAAGTTAGACATTGGCTCAGTGAGCCAGGAGAGTCAGGGTCTTCAGCTGTGGGTCGTCAGCATAGCTGTGGTAGCTCACATTATGCCTTGAGATAATCGGACCTAATCAAAGCATGGAGATCGAAAACAGCAGTGGACCCAGAATAGATCCTTGTGGAAAACCATATAGAATATCATGTTGTCAAAGTATAATCACCACAACTGACAAAGAATTTTCTACCTGTCAAGCAAGACTCAAACCCAGGGGTTCCCAACTACCACTACCAGGCTGCAGCCGTCTGACAGCCGTGCCGCGAGAGAACTGCCGGCAATGGAGACTCACTCAGACTTTTCAGAACGCTTGGTGGACGGGGCTTTGCAGCGGTGCAGAGAGAGGAGAGAGACCGAGGTGACAGAGTATTACAACAAAGTATTTTGATGGTCCCAACAGTCATGACACGAGTCTATAGAACTCTCATTACTACGAAGTACATTCAGCAGATTCTTTCATTACAACGAAGTGACCTTGAAATACCTGAGTGAATCATCCACAGAGCAGTTAGATTTGTGGTCGCAGCTCAGTTGTGCACATCTGCACAACGATCCCCAAACAGAAACACTGTAAAAAATAATTCTTTCTTCGAACTTTCCTCATACTGTTTTTTTTTTGCTGTTTTTGTTTTCTGTGGTTTTCAGTGGTACATTTTGCTTATTGCTTGTCAACATTTGAAAAACATCCATTGGAATTTAACTCATTGTCACCCTCCAATAGAAACGGCAGACATGAAAAAATGATAACAGTGTTAATGTTTGTGACGTGCAATCTGTTGGAATGACAAATGCAATGAATGTGTCTTTGTTATATGCAAAAAAAGAAGAAAAATCTCAGGTTGCAAATGTATGCGAACTGCTGCATTTGAAGACAGTTTTGATGCAGTTCAGTGATGCTCGTTCAAGAAACATTCCTATTAATGTGGCACTCATTCAAGAAAATGTGAGTTTTCTAAACTCTCTTGGGACCTCCATCAACGGGACAACACGCCGAAGAGCATCCCGAAGTCTGTTTAAGACTGCTTATCTGTTGCCGGGACAACAGCAGGCTCACAGCTCTACTGTGAAGCAGTTGCGCTTCGGGACGCACTTCAGCATGATGTTCCCGTTGGGTGGGGGATCCCAAAAGAGTTCAGAAACCTCACAATATGAACTGTCATTCAGGCACTAGGGCACCTCACCTTTACCCACTCTGCAGACTCAGTATCCAGCCATGTTGGAGGACCCTGAGGAGGAAAACCTGAGGAGGAAAATCTGAGGCAGTGGTGGAGCAGCAGCACATGGGGCAGAGGCAGAAGATACCTGTTGTTCAAGCTGGCAGATAAAGTGGCTGCATTCAAAGCCAAACTTAATTTATGGGGCCGACAACTGAACATTGGGATTTTTGATATGTTTCAAACGTTAGCAGAGGTTGTTAAAGATACCAAGCCAGTGCCTTCTTTCTCCCAGCTGGTGTATGATCATTTATCTCAGCTTTCAATAGAGTTTAAGCATTATTCCCAACTACAAAAGACCCCCGAAATGAGAAGGAATGGATCTGTGACCCCTTTGTGAATAAGCCAGGTGAATCAACTTTGTCTGTGCTTGAAGAGGATCAACTGCTTGAGGATGCAAATGATGGTGGCCTTAAAAGTATGTTTGAGACAACTTCAAATCTCCAAACGTTTTGGACTTGTGGACGAGAAAGGCACACTGAAAAGCAGACAGATAATATTTTCTCAATTCTCTTGTTTATTCATTCAGAGTCGCAGTAAGTAGAGATTCAAAAGAGTATAACTTATTGCCGCAAAGCTCAATTGAACCCTGATCAAAAGCCAGGAGGGGTTTTTTATACTTCAGCATCTCATGATTAATAAGCAGAAAGAACATCCTTATCAAAACAGTAAAGTTAAACAACATGTCTGTTGAGCTAAACATTATCTGTGTTTTGGAAGCTAAGCACAGGAGAGACGCCTTTGCATAAACTACATGTACTTTCTGCAGCCTTGTGACCTTGTCCCTGAAACATTCACTCTGAGAAAGGGAAAACAAGAAACAGCTTACATTTTATTCATCCATCCATCCATTTTCCAACCCGCTGAATCCGAATACAGGGTCACGGGGGTCTGCTGGAGCCAATCCCAGCCAACACAGGGCACAAGGCAGGGAACCGATCCCGGGCAGGGTGCCAACCCACCGCAGGACATTTTATTCATGTGGACACTATTTCTCCTGAACCCTGGAATAACATATTTTTGTTAGTTCATAAGCCAAAGCGTCTCTCACTGGCAAGTTACAAAATAGTTATTATAAAAATTCTAATTTACTAAACACACAAAATACATGTTGCTGAGGAGAACATTCTTCTTCTACAGACTAAAGTCAAGGCGGAATATCCTGAGGTTGCCACAAAAGCACTGAAAAGTCTGCTTCCATTTCCAACATCCTATCTTTGTAAGGCAGTGTTTTCTGCAGTGACAGCAACCAAAACGAGATTACGAAGTAGACTGAACATAAGCAACACACTTTGTGTGTCACTGTCTTCCATCGTTCCCAAATGAGATCACCTGGTTGCAGGAACACAAGCTCAGGGCTCCCACTGATTCTGCATTATGGTAAGTTGTATAATTTCTATTACAATATTATAACTTAATAATAATAATAGAAATGTAATGTAAATTGTGTATAAAACTACCCTACAAACCCGCCCCGAATCCTCAACCAACACCCCAAACCCACAAATGGTCCCTGGAAAAATTTGCTTCTAGTAAAGTTGTCCTTGCTGTCAAAAAGGTTGGGGGACCACTGCTCAAACTAATTTAAGACCCTGCCAGAGAGGCCCACCCACTGACTAAGGCGATTTATAGAATATTGTGATCAATGGTGTCAAATGCGGTACCCAGATTTAAGAGGATGAGAACAGATGCACGGCCTCTGCCAGCATTTACCCGCAAGTCATTGACTACTTTAGTGAGTGCAGTATCTGTACTGTGATTTGTTCTAAAACCCAACTGAAACTTGTCAAGAATAGCGCGTTTATTCAAGTGATCATTTATCTGTGTAATATCTGCCTTTTCTAGGATTTTACTTAAGAAAGGCAGGTTAGACATTGGTCTAAAATTGTCAAAAACAGTCGAGATTATTTTTCGTCAGCAGGGGTTTAACTACAGCAGTCTTAAGACAGTCTGGGAAGACCCCCATATCTAATGATGAATTTACTGTATCAAGCACACTATCAATTAGCATGTTGGATACTTCTTTGAAAAGCTTGATGGTCAAGGACGCAGATGGAGGGTTTCAGATGAGAAATTATTCTACATAGATTGGGTAAATCTTTCCTGGTGAAAGAATTTAATTTGCTTAAAATGGAGTAACAGGATTTAATAGGATTAGTATTGGGGGGATGCACTATATTTTTTATAATATCATTAATTTTGTGATTAAAAAATATAGTAAAAGCCTGACAAGTTTCACTGGAAGTTTTTGGGAGGTATTCCATAAGTGACCAGGGTTTAGCAAACGATCAATAGGCTCTTGGATTATCTGCATTATTAGTTATAATTTTAGAGATGTAGCACCACCTCTTAAGACAGAATATGTTGTTGTATTCTGTTATTTTAGCCTTCAATATTTCATAGTGGATAATCAATTTAGTTCTTCTCTGTTTACACTCAGCTCTCCTGCTTATTTTCTTTAAATCAGACAGTCTTTTGGTCTTCCATGGTATAACAGTGCTGGACGATTTTTTAACTGTCTTTTCAGGAGTAACTATGTCAGCGGCAGCTCTCACTTCAGCAATAAAATTTTCCACTTTACAATTTACATTATCATCGCTATTGTAGTAAACACTACAAACAGTAGTCTGATAAACTGATATCTATGATCTGCCTCACATCAACATTTAATCCTTTAGTAATCACTAAATCCAGCGTGTGCCCCAATTTGTGTGCTGGCTGGCTAATGTGCTGATCTCAGATCAAAAGAGTGCAGGAGGCTCATGAATTCTTTAGCTTTCGGTATTATCAATATAAAAATTAAAGTCACCAACAATTAGGAGCCTGTCATAGTTAGTTGTTATAATTGACACTAAGTCTGAGAATTCCTCAAAGAAAGACACATTATATTTAGGAGGTCTATACATGGATAATACTAGAAACTGAGAAACTCCTTGAATAACAAAGGCAAAATACTCAAAAGATGCGAACATACCAAAGCCGACATCTTTACACTTTAACCAGCTCAAATAAATATTTGCTAAACTGCTGCCTTTTTTGTCTTGGTGAACCGCATGAGTAAATCTGTAATTCGGAGGTGCAGATTTGATTAAAAAAGCTCAACTATCAGAGCTAAGCCACGTTTCAATTAATGCAAGAAAGTTGATTTTCCTATAACTAATACGATAATTGATGAAAAAGATCTTGTTTGTTAATGCTCTAACATTTAGTAAGGCCACATTTAAGGTCTCGGAAGTGCAGAGCTGAACTGGGGGAGTGTTACAGCTGTTTGAAATGGTAATTAAGTTATTTGTATTAATGCCACTTTGTCCGGATTTTTTATTTAATCTTTAGTCTGCTCTTATAGTTTTAATACAGTAAATATTTAGAGGTGAAATGGTAATTAAATTATTTGCATTTATGCTGCATTTTGTGAGAAGTTACAACCAGTTCTGGATGAATATGCTTGCCTGGGCCAATGGAGTTGATCTAGCCTTAAACCCTATTCTGCACAGTTGAAACAGGCTAATTCCCTCATCATCGTCACTCCGAAAGGGAGTGGGAGTGTAGCAAAGGACCACTTTATCTTTCGTATGTTCTGGACTTATAGTGTTCACGTCGGAGTGTCGGTCAGGACACTGGCAAATGATGCAGAATATTCCACACAGCAGCTTAGTTTGAAATTGAACTTATTTATTTTGGAGATATACACCTGCATTCGAATAGGTATAGGTGTATTTGTAGTTGTGTGTGTGGTCTACAATAAAAAAGAATACATAAAACTTATTGATAAAGTACCCAAAGTCCACTAGATGGCAGTATTACTGAAATTAAGTATTAGCTTACTGGCAGTATAGAATTCAAATCAATAACGTAATCAGTACATTTAAACGACTTTACATCTTAACATATAAAACATAAAATACAAGGAAAATGCAAACGAACCCACCTCTGGTCATCAACGTACACTTATCTTAACTCGGTACACTGCTGATTCTTACTTAAAACAAATAAATGTTTCTTTTTGCGGATTGACTATTGCGACACTCGCGCACCTTCTTCACTTTTTAACATCCCATAATAGACACTCTCATGCATGCTGGGTGGTGCACCCTTAAATGTGATCCGTGGCTCTTTATAATTGATACGTCTCTAACATTGCCGCCCCCAAATATGCTATGCATATTTGCTATTTATTTCAAACAAAAAATATTATTAAACTTATGATTTATTAATATCAGAGTCCTGATGTTGAATGTCTGGAAGGGGAATAAGACGAGCAACAGGCCTAGTATAGAGTCTATCCTTCACCTTCACCTCTACAGCTCTTACATGACCATCTGGGCTGGGGAAGGTTCTAACAATTCGGCCTATTGACCAAAGTGCTCGAGGAAGCTGAGGATCAATGAGCATGACTACCATCCCTTCTAGTAGGTTTTCAGGCTCCTTATGCCACTTCTGTCTGGCCTGTAAACTGGGTAGATAGTATTTAACAAAACTTGACCAGAATTGTTCAGTAAGCACTTGACTCTGTCTCCATCTCCGCCGCCCCATCAGCTCATTAACGGGATAGACAACCTGTGGTAGAGAACTATCAGGCCGCCCCATCAGTAGGAAATTAGGTGTAACTGGGTCCAAGTCGGCAATGTTTGATGACACATAACCCAGAGGCTTACTGTTCAAGATTCCTTCTATTTCAATGAGAACGGTTTTAAGTACTTCTTCAGACACCGACTGTGAACCTATTGTGGTGTAAAGGGCCTGCTTCACGGACCGAATTTCTCTCTCCCATGCGCCACCAAAATGTGGTGCTCCTGGTGGGTTAAATCGGAAATTGATTTTTTGCTTTGCAAGCAATTTCTGAAGCTCTGAACTAAGGGTGGAAAATGTTTCTGTTAACTCCCTCTCTCCACCACGGAAATTTGTGCCTTGGTCAGACAATAGCTCGTAGGGTGTGCCCCTTCGAGCTATGAACCTTCGGAGTGCCATTAGGAAGGAATCTGTGTCAATACTATTGAGAACATCCAAATGCACACATCGGGTAGTGAGACACTTAAAGATAATGCCCCATCTCTTCTCACAACGCCTACCTATCTTAACCTGAAATGGTCCAAAGCAGTCCATGCCAGTGCTGAAAAAAGCAGGTTTTTGAAGCCTCAATCTTGCTAGGGGTAGGTCTGCCATTTTAGGGATAAGGGGCTTTGCCTTTTGTTTACGGCAATCGGTGCAAGTATGTTGGAATTTGCGAACTGCTTCTCTGCCTCTTAGGATCCAGACATTTCTCCTTAATTCGGCAAACACTCTCTCTGGACCTGGATGATGAAGTTTGGCATCATATTCTTGAGTAATTAATTTAGTGACTGGATGGTGAGGGTCTAAAACAATAGGATGAATTGATGACTGCTCAATCTCTTCAATACGGCGCAATCGCCCTCCAACTCGGATAAGCTGACATGATGTGTCAAACTCTGGTGCTAAAGTAAGAAGTCGGCTGGTGGCAGGAACAGGCTTTCCATTCTTCAGCAACATATATTCCTCAGGAAAACTGTCTAACTGTGAATTTTGAAAGATAAGAAATTCTGACATTCGATAGTCTTCAGCGGTAGGAATGGTTTGGTCACTCCTGCTTTGAACTACAGCTTCTACTAATTCCATCCATGTATGGTATTCCTTAGGGTTAGGAATTAGATGAGACGTCACCGTACTACCACAGAAGACACTCTTCCGTTGCTCTGCTTCAACTTCTGGAACCGTAATATTTGGCCTTACTGGCCATTCTGACTCAGGTTTAAAAAGGAATGATGGGCCTTGATTCCATCTGTATGGTACAGACAATTCAGCTAGCATTCGACCCCGTGTGATATCATCTGCTGGATTCCTGTTGGAGTCCACATACCTCCAAGAATGACGATCTGTTAATTCTTGGATTTCAGCTATTCTGGTTCCCACAAATACTTTAAAGCGGCAGGATTCAGACTGAAGCCAGGATAACACCGTTGTGGAATCAGACCACAGAACCACTTGGTTTATTGTTAAAGTAAGCTCATTTTCTAAGAGTTTAGCTACCTGTGCTCCATTTAATGCAGCACATAGCTCTAGTCTTGGTATGGTTTGTCGACGCTTTGGTGCAACTCTAGATCTGGCCATAATGAAGATAAGATGAATATTACCATCTTTATCTTCGGTTCTTAGGTAAGAAACGGACCCATAAGCTTGTTCAGAGGCATCACAGAATATGTGAATCTGTCAGGTAATAGGAAATAAGTCCATATCAACAGGTGTATAACATCTTGGGATACTAACGTTATCCAGAGCGTGAAGTTCTCCTTCCCATTCATTCCAGGCTCTTAATAGATCTTCAGGCAACATAGGGTCATCCCAATCTCATTGTTTATCCCACAATTTTTGGACCAGGACTTTGGCACGTGTGGTGAATGGAAGAATATACCCCAAAGGATCATACTGACTGGCGAGTACTCTGTATATGTGGCGCATAGTAACAGTTGTCTTCTGCACTGGATGAGACTTGTACTTGAACGTGTCTGAGGAACAATGCCACTTCAAGCCTAAAGTGGATTCGGTGGAATCTGATCGATCCTGAGACAACCAGAGTTCTGTACTGATTGAACGAGCTTCTTGTGGCAGATGTTCTAGTATCTTGGGAAAATTGCTAGTCCATTGACGAAGGTCAAATCCACCATTTGACAAAAGATCTCTTAGTTTGTTTATCAGTTGCTTTGCCCTCTGGGTTGATGGTAGACTCTGCAAATAGTTGTCTACATAGAAGTTCCTTTCAACTAAGGATCGGATCTCATCCCCTGATTCAGTGTTGTCCATTACATGTCGTTGAAGAGCAAAAATTGCACAACAAGGACTACAGGTGGTGCCAAAGGGAAGTACTTGCCATTCATAGATAAGGGGGGAAATGCTACTTTCCAAATTACGCCATACAAAACGGAGAAGAGGTTTATCTTCAGGTAAAAGGCGGATTTGATGAAACATTCCTTTAATGTCGCTACCTACTGCTACAGGATGTTCCCTAAAACGTAAGAGCACTCCTAATAGGGACGGACTGAGGGCTGGCCCAGGGAGCAGGTATTCATTCAGGCTATGTCCATGATATTTAAAGGAGCAATTGAATACAACCCGGTTCTTACCATTATGCTGAACCAGATGGTGAGGAATAAACCAAGATTCTTCAGAGGAGGTGATTGTTTCTGCTGGTAACTTAATAACATATCCAGCCTCCTCCAGTTTTTTAATTTCTTCATTGTATGCAGCTGCCTTTGTAGAGTCCTTTGACAGACGTCTTTCAATGCTTCGCAAACTCGGCATAACAGCTTCTTGGTATGCTTGTAGACAAGGCATATCTTTCTTGCGTAGCAGTGGTGTGGCATAACGGTTTACACCATCTACCATTACCTTTATCGTTTTCGCATGCAGTAGATCTATGGCCTCTTGATCTTGTTTAGACCTTGTTAGGAGTCTCTCATTTCTGTAAGGTATGATGTCTGTTTGCCAGAGTCTTTCAACATTTCTGAAAAGTTCAGACATTAAAGGGGTGAGGGTAATATGAAGGCATTGCTGTGGTTGCAGGTTCTCCTTAAGTAGTTGTGCTGGACCTTGTAATGTCCACCCTAATCTGGTCTTAACTGCTGCAGGACCCCCTGGTGGTCCAAGGCGCACAGGTGCTATAGGGGTGATCAAGTGTGGATGATCAGCTCCAATTAACAAGAGAGGGCATGCTTTATGAACAGGTTGTAGTGGAAGACCCTTTAAGTGATTGTATCGTTGCTGTAGGTCTGCTATTGGGTATGAATGTTCTGCCAGACTCAGTTGATCAGCTGTAAAGGCTCTTGTGATAAGATAATTCTTTTTAGGTTGTGAAACTGAAGCTATTCTGAAGGATACTGAAGCACCATGCAGTGTCTTCACATCTTGTCTAATAGTCCTTAGTATTAGATCCTCTGGTTCTCCTTTCAGACCTAGTTTCTGGGTAGCATCAGATAACAGGATTGTTCTCTCTGATCCATCATCAAGAATAGCATAAGTGTCTAAAACTTTATCTTGGTGTTGTAGACGAACTTTGATTATTTTAAGGAGGACACGGCTGGAGCCTTCAGGTTTATCTAGGTAAAGAGTTTCACTTATAGAACTCACTAAACAAGTTTCTTCATTTGGTGATCTGTCGTTTACTTCATGCAGGATTTGAAGATGCTTCCTGTTACAGATATGACATGGTTTCTTCAGTGTGCACTGAGCAGCTTGATGGGCTCGTCCACACCTCCAGCATCTATTCTTAGTTTTAATCCAGTTGATTATCTGCTCCTTATTAAGCTGTTGAAATTGAGAGCATTGACTCAGGTAATGCTCAGTGCTATCACAGTATGGGCAGAAAACTTTGCTCTTCTCAGGCTTCTTACTTGTAGACTGTGACACGGATGCTGATGATGTCAAAGTAGGTGACGCTGAAGATTGCTCTGTGCCATGAAAGATAGTGGTCTGTCGGGTTTTAGCTCCTATATCTCTTCTGTTGTCTGGTCTGTGCATCGCTCGATCCTTGTGTCCTTTGCCTCTGGTCTGGCCTTCATAGTTTTGGCACCAAGATTCAAATTTAAGCCATTTTGCTAAATCCAGAAGAATATAAATAGTGCCCGGTTGGTAGCACATTTGTCTTCTAAAGGATGATCGCAACTCCGAAGGTAATTTGGTTAGTAAACGAGCGACATGTGAGCCACAATGTAATTCGATATCACCTTTTGGACCTAAAGTTTGGAGTAGGCCCACTAAGGCTTGTATCTGAAGGGCAAACTTTTCAAATCCTGCTGCATCACCAGGTTGAATATCAGGCGAGTCCATAACTGCGGCTATTTTGCTTAAAGCTAGGTGATGAGGTTGTCCGAATCTTTCTGTTAATGCTGCCATTGTGTCTGTATAGGGAGTAACCGAGTTCAGAAATGAATCAGCTATTAGACGTGCCTCTTCTAGCTTCAGATGATCCAACAACACCTGATATTTAAAGAGCTCGGTGGCATCTTCTGGCAGTAGGTTCATCAAAGCTAATCTGAGACGGGCAAACTCACTGGGATCCCTATGACTGAAATGTGGAATTGTTGGTTTTGGACCTCTATACGTCATTTCTTGCTTAATAACACTGTGCTGCTGTCCCGTTTGAGCAGAGCGCAACATGGGAGGATAAGAACAGTGTTGTTCGTGTGGTACTGAATAGGTTTGAGTCAGTTCTAGTGGCTCCGACTTCCGAAGATCTTGATATTGTGTAATAGGAGTATGCAATAAAAAACTTGGTTGTGGAGAGCAATGGTTTACAGATCCATACATAGGAGAAGATTCTTCACATACGTATTGAATGCCTGGGGGTTCTGGAACCATAAGAGCTTGCTGCTCTCCTGATGGTCTATGATGAATGAAGTTTCGGCCCGTACTAGGTTCGTTGTCATCAAGAGAGGCGCTTTCTTGTTTATCTGCCACTTGTCTACGCCTCGGAGCGGGTAGTGGTGGAGTATTTCGATCAAAGTTAAAGGCAATCTTCTCTGCTGATCTAATATGAGTTCTGGGTGCAGGCACTGGGGGAACTTGATCTTGGGTCAGTTGCCTGTGGGTTGAGGGCAGTTGTTGATTTAATTTTAACTGCTCTTGAATGCCTACCTGCATCTCCCATAAGCGCCTGATCTCCTCTCTCATGGAATGTGTAGTCTGTCTTAACTGTTGATTCTCAAGTTCAAGGTCGTGAATAACTAAGTTGTATTTCAGTGGTAAGAAATCAGTATCTTCTGTTTGAAGTAAAGGTGTTTTCACATCTTGTACATCCCACCGATCTACTGTAGTGTACAATCTATTCTCTCCTCCATAGGAACTGTACTGACTGGTAGGAGATGAGGCTGTAAAGTGATTTGTTGACTTCATTGGGATGTAGTATTTATTGGTATACTCTTGATACCTTTCCTTATCAGGTGATGGGCGTGCGGTATGGGCCACAGGTGGTAAAGGAACTTGACCAGGATACTGAACTTCAAATTCTTTAAGATAGGCTGGTGGACGGGTCAAGCGTCGAGGACGGTCACTGTAGGACTGATACTCCGACATCCTTCTTCCGTTGTAAACACACGTTCCGGCTCGAAGGACCAAAATTTGTAGCAAAGGACCACTTTATCTTTCGTATGTTCAGGACTTATAGTGTTCACTCCGGAGTGTCGGTCAGGACACTGGCAAATGATGCAGAATATTCCACACAGCAGCTTAGTTTGAAATTGAACTTATTTATTTTGGAGATATACACCTGCATTCGAATGGGTATAGGTGTATTTGTATTTGTGTGTGTGGTCTACAATAAAAAAGAATACATAAAACTTATTGATAAAGTACCCAAAGTCCACTAGATGGCAGTATTACTGAAATTAAGCATTAGCTTACTGGCAGTATAGAATTCAAATCAATAACGTAATCAGTACATTTAAACGACTTTACATCTTAACATATAAAACATAAAATACAAGGAAAATGCAAACGAACCCACCTCTGGTCATCAATGCACACTTATCTTAACTCGGTACACTGCGGATTCTTACTTAAAACAAATAAATGTTTCTTTTTGCGGATTGACTATTGCGACACTCGCGCACCTTCTTCACTTTTTAACATCCCATAATAGACACTCTCATGCATGCTGGGAGGTGCACCCTTAAATGTGATCCGTGGCTCTTTATAATTGATACCTCTCTAACAGGGAGTAAAACTCACTTGGCCCTGAAAGTGAGCGGCATGCCGTTGCTGAATCACGATGAGCTGTGACTATTTCAGCTGTCGGGGAAAACTCTTTTAGCAGGCAAGTATTCAGCTCCCTCAGGTGCCTCCGTCTGGACAGGAGTTGCTGAATCTGGCTCTCGAGGGCCCTGAGGTCTTCGACAACATGCTCCATCTCACAGTCTACCATTGTCCACTTCTGCTTTCCTAAGAAAGAAAGAGAGAGAGAGAGAGAGAGAGAGAGAGTCATAAGTCCATGCTAACACATTCGGAGGGTCTGTTGGCAGCAGGGATGGGTTGTAACAATCCTATTGGTAGACCTGAAGAAGACTTAGACCGAACACAAAATTCGTAAGCCATTCCTTAATGACGTATGTCACCATACATGTTTATCCATCAAAAGTACCTCTAAGGTTTGTTTTATGCCTGGATGACCAAACATTTTACTGAAATGAACCCATTCCAAAACAACCTTTCTTAATTCTCCTGGTACAATTTTTTTTCCAAAATGTCTTTGACCAAAGATTCTGACTTTTTTCATAAGTTCGATTGGGTTGATTAATAAGGTACCGTCTTTTTCTGAAAATAAGACATCCCCCGAAAATAAGCCCTATCGAGATTTTCGGAACTTTTTGTAATATAAGCCCTCCCCCGAAAATAATCCCTAGTTAAAATAATGTGAAAAAAAGAATTCGTTAAAAAATGCTGTTGATTTATTAAGTATGTTTAGCTTCCCTAATACTCGTATTTCAGAGAAATGTTTGAAATAAAATATTCCGAGAAATTCATTGTTTACCTCTACAGTTCGTTTCAAATTAATTCTTGGAATTTATCTTAAAAATACAACATAAGGCAGCATGAATACATAAATATTGTGTCCGCTCTGCTCTGCTGTGTTGTACTGCGTCGCGCGTATCGCAGAGTATGGTCGAATGAGGTGGGGAGGGGGGCATGCATATGCGGAATGCGACGGAACGCGTCGTTGGCGCACACTATAAATAATTGTTCGTTAAGGCAGCAGTCTACATTGAGCGACAGTGCAGATACAATGTTTGTTCATTTCAGTCTTGTAAGTCTGATTATTTCCTCATACGTAATTTTATTTTTTATAAAGTGAATAATTTTTAACCGCAGTTAAAATGAGTACAAAACGAAAGAGCTATTCCGTCGAGTACAAAAAGGGAATTGTGGAAGACTCCAGGGGTGTAAATCTTGATTTATGACGATGTTCCAGAAAAAGATGACATGACTGTAATTGAATAAATTTTAATTTCTGTATTCTGTGTAAAATAAATAAATATTAAATAAAAATATATAAATATACTTTTATTTTTGTCCTCCCCCGAAAATAAGCCCTAGTGCGTATTTTGGACCAAAAAAGAAAGTAAGACAGTGTCTTATTTTCGGAAAAAGACGGGTATGTGATTTATAATATTCTGTAATCATAATACAGCTAAAAAAAACAAACCTGACTGCGAGATCCACAGGCAAGAAACTCACTGGAGCTGCTGGTATGTTGAGAACAGACATGAAGAGCGCAGAATATTTGACAGACATCGGCAAACAAAGAACAGAGGCTGATCTGCGGGCAGAAGGGGGGACAACGGAATATTAGGAATACTTAAATAAATCCATCCATCCATTGTCCAACCCGCTGAATCCGAACACAGGGTCACGGGGGTCTGCTGGAGCCAATCCCAGCCAACACAGGGCACAAGGCAGGAACCAATCCTGGGCAGGGTGCCAACCCACCGCAGACTTAAATAAATAAACGTTGATAAATAGTAATGAAAGTAATAAACACATTTTAGGGTTGTATATTATAGAAGTAAAGATTTAACTCTGACAGTTTATTCAGCGTTTAAAATGGTAATACGTTTATAGCCCGTCTTTAAGGTGACCTGTTAAATGTAGGCGACTATTTCATTTGGACATTCGAGTAAACAACAACAGTCAAACATTTGTTTTAATCTGATTGACTCAATCAAGTAGAGCCCACAGTTAAATCCACGTCAATCCATTAAAATTAGGGGGACACAAATTTGTATTGTTATGTTCATTTAAATTTTCTTCAGACGTTGTTTAGTAACGATAAATATCTCCTATCCAAACTTTTATTATCATTATTTTTTTCAGAACCGCTAATCATAAATGACGGTGGTAAAAATACACTGCCGTGTTAATAATTGCACTCGACAGAGTGCTATAGTGTAAGGTACTGGCACTAGTAGACTATCGTCGCAGATGTATTTTACGAATATACACTCCGTCTCTTACAGTCACTTTATCTTGACCATCCACCTTTAGAAATTATCTTACACGTCCACCTTTAGAAATTACTCCCACCTTTCTTTTTACGTATCCGTAAGGCAATTGGCTAAAGAGGAAAGTGAATGACAAATAACACCGATTGGCGATTTGTTAAATAAAAAGGTGATTGACCGCGACGTTTAAATTTTCGATTGGCTGATCTGTGCCCGACGTACGCAAATTTAATACATGATTGGCTGAAGTCGAAAATGATATTCACGCCCATTTTACTCCGGTCTGCAATAAAGCGCCCTGTGATGACGTTCGGAGCTTCAAATGTCACCGGTCACGTGACAGCGGTGTTCGGCCACAAGCTCCGACGTTTTTGGTATCATTTTCCCATTTCTACTTCAAATCATTTGGATGATATATCATTAGAAAGGAAAAAAATGTGGAATATGACATTGGCTTGACATGGCAGAGTTAAAGCACTAACAAGCTTTAAAATTTAATTATTGACAAGGATTGTTTTTTTAATTAAGCAACTGGGTTGGAACAAAAAACTTGCAGTAACTGCGGCCGTCTAGGACTGGCTTTGCCCACCCCTTTCCATCAAAGAGCACAGCGTCCTTCATTCACAGAAATTCAAAACAACGCAAGAAAAAGAGTATAGGCAGGCCGCCCTTTTATGCAACAATTCTTAATTAACTCCTTCATGGTCTAAGACTAACTATAACCCTTACTATATACTAACGTGCATTATAATATATAATACTTGTCCTCATACACACACACACATATATATATATATATATATATATATATATATATATATATAGATAGACGGCACATTCACTGTGTTGCCAGTCGACACGATACGTCAGCACTGAAAGCTTGTCCTAATGTCAACTGTCGGATAACGCGCTCAGCTACTTTGGCCACCTTGACTGTACCCTCAGAAGGAATCATCAAACCTCCTGTTTTTTAATGTGAGCGAGTGGTAGCTTTGATCATATGATGCCGGTACAGCATCTGTTACCAAAGTAGCACGGCACACATCACAGGACAGCTTTCTCAAAATCCCGTCTAAGTGCTACCTCCCACTGCTTCCTGAGGTGGATTTCTTTGGGAAACTTTCAAAGCTTAAGAAATGTTAACAGCTAACAACAATCTACATAGTTAGTGACTAAATACGTTTAGCCAAAACGTTGTTTGGAGGCTCACTTGAGCACATAATGCATAGCTTTGCTATCGTAGCCTGGCGTAGCTAAAGTTAAGATTATAAAATGGGATTTCCTAATGGCCAAATATAACCAAAACAATTGTTCAGGCTTACCTATGAAATGTGATCCCCCTGCAGCACATGCGTGAGGCATCTTTATCCATTACTTCACTCCACAGCAGTGCCACTCGCCATATGGCGGCGGCGACGTTGACGTACGATGTTGCTGGTCATGAGGCGTCTAGTAATTCTATGTCTGTGCTCATACATTCATCCACCCATTATCCAACCCGCTATATCCTAACTATAGGGTCACGGGAGTCTGCTGGAGCCAATCCCAGCCAACACAGGACGCAAGGCAGAAAACAAACCCCGAGCAGGGTGCCAGCCCACCGCAGGTCCTCACACATGCTTTATTATTTTCTTTTAATATATGCAAATCATCAACTTTCAGAATATAGTTTTCTATTAAACCAGCACAATTATGCTTTATTCCAAGGGTTCCCAAAGTGGTCGATATTGACCCCCTGGGGTCGATTTGAACTTTCTAGGGGTCGATAGTTTCAATGAAAAAATTTGGGGGTCAACGACAGCAAAAATAGACCCCCTTACTACTGCTATTTGTTTGTTACTTCAAAATATCTATGATTCCAATAGGTACCTAATTAAGAAGTAAAATCATTTAAAAAAAACACATCACATACCAAATTTGCGAACGAAAAGGTAAAATGTGTCATTAAAAGAGTCACACGTAAGAATGCATGAAAATACATGTAGCACAAACATGTCTGTTCATTGTCTTATCGAACATATCAAAGCAAGTGCGGATATGAAAAACCATTGCATGTAATTAGGGGGTCGACGGTTTTAAAAGTTTTTGGTAAAGGGGTCTGAGGCTGAAAAAAGTTTGGGAACCCTTGCTTTATTCGAAATGAAAAGATTGAGGAAAACAGCTCTAAATGATTCTCCCTCCGTCCAGTAGATGGCAGTGTTTACGCACTTAGCATGACTGGTCTAACAGCAGTTCTTAGAGTCGCCCTTTGATGACTCGTTTTGTTTCTTCTTGTTTAATTCCGATGGCGGGCTGCTCGAACTTTTATATGAGACACGTGTTTACTTCAGAGACAAAAGCGATCTGAAGAAGAGAAGAATGAAAAAAACCAAAAGATAATCGGTAAGCATTATGAGCTGGAATGGGAATGGAGTAGCAATGTCGGTAAGGCTTGAGTATTGAGAAAAGCGCTATATAAATGCAAAGAATTAATTTAAAGCAAAGGGCGACGTGAGGGCATGAATACTGTGAAAGGGAAATAAAAACGAGGAAATAGACGAGGAAGAGAGAGAACGTCGCGGCAGTCCGTACACCGCCCACTTCCATTCCATAGTTTACGTTCATGCTGAGCCTCCTGGCTGCTATTAAACAGACCAGAGTGGGCATCCATTGTGCGCGAGCGCCTCTGCAGCTGCCTGCGGTCGACTATAAACAGACCAATGGCCCGTCCGTGTTCGTCATTCAGCCAGAATTTATTATGTGGGGAAAAGTACAAAAAAATCGAGTAGTAGGTTTCTCTGAAGTAGTGCCTGTAGCGCAGACAATGCCACGTTGTTATTAATGCATTATACGGCGTTCATGCGCTCTCTGTTCGGTTCACGTGGTATTTCCGACTCGACAATCAGCATTTACTGTCTGTCCGAGTCACGTGAACGCGCACAACAGAGTGGAGGGACGCATTGCTGTGACATAAATTCGGGAAAGCTTCTGAGTGCTGTAAAGCGTTTTCGAAAGCTAGAAAAAAAAATAGTTGCGTTTTCAATCAAATGAATCCTTGCATCTTCTGGGATTTGCATTTTCACTCGGAGCTTCTGTTTCTCATGTTAATAATGACAGTACTCGAGCAATCAGTTCAAAGCTGGTCGTGTTGTAAACTGCTGTAATGATACACACCATAAGCAAGCCGCATGCTGACTCAGCCTGATGACATCATTATGTGCTGCGCCAGCCCGCTAGCTAACATCCCTTAACATCTTTCCTTTCTGAACGAAATTAGCCATCAAGTGTATAACTAGAATTACCGTTGACACCAAGTAAAACTATTGTTTTTTTTTTTTTTTTTCTTTTCATAATAGACCTATAGGAAGTAGCACATTTTCTTAAATATAAACACAGTACGTCTATGTCTATATACATGTGTACATACATATATATATTTTTTTTTTTTTTCAAACAATGTAATAGCAACAATAACATCACAAGTAGGAAAAATGACTGAGAAATAACTGCAAGAACAAGGGGGGTACATCACAAATTGAGTCTGTTGGGAGGCCTGGATACCCGACCAAAGCGTGAGATGACTGTGGTATGTTGTGCGGGGGTGGCATCACTAACATCAGCACCGGAGTCATGAACAGGGGGTGTTGTTACTATTGCAGGAGATGACTGCTCCTTCTCCTTGTGTTGCTCTGCCTTGCCATTTCCTTCCGATTGACTGAAAGTTGCCAAAGTCCCAGACTTTAAATCTGAATTTTGCATAGAGGACTCTGCAGGCCTCAAGTCCACTCTATTCCGACGATACAGTGAGCCATCTACTCCTACTAAGTAGGATCTCGGGGCTACCTTCTGCACACAGGATCCCAGTTTCCAGATGCCCGTATGATCACCTGGTGGTGGCTTCATCCGAATTGCTTCCCCCACTGAAAGCTCTGGGAGATCTTTTGCACTGCGATCATATGTAAGCTTTGCTATCTGTTTTCTCTGACGTAGTTTCTCCACAACACCTGTCACAACGCTGGGCTCTAACAGTGCATTGGCAACTGGAAGGGCAGTCTTCAAGCGCCTGGACATTAGGCGCTGTGCTGGGCTACTGTCCATTGTTTCAGTTGGTGTGTTACGCCACTGGAGTATGGCCTTCCAGGCGTCAGTGCCGTCACGCAGTGCTTTCTTGATGAGATTCTTTGCTAGTTTCACGGCTGCTTCAGCCTTGCCATTAGCCTTTGGGTGTCGTGGGGAGGATGTGCAATGTTCAAATTCCCATGCTGCAGCAAAGCGTCTAAATTGAAAACAAGCGAACTGAGGCCCATTATCGGTGATTACTCTATCAGGTTGACCATACCGGGCAAACTGTGCCTTACAACGTTTGATGGTTGTTTCTGCAGTCAAATCAGGTAAGAGCTCTATCTCCCAAAAGTCCGAATAGTGGTCAACCAGCAGCAGAAAATCTTTACCGTTGTGCTGGAAGAGATCGATGCTGATGATTTGCCAAGGTCTGGTAGGAAGTTCATGAGACATCATTGTCTCTTTTTGCTGCTCTATAGCATATTCATTGCAGACTGTACATTTGCTCACAAAGTCTTTAATCTCGCTCTGCATGCTGGGCCAGTATAAGGTGTCACGTGCCTGTCTGTAACAGGCTTCTCCGCCAATGTGACTTGCATGTATCCGTCTTAACATTTCTGGGCGCATTGATTTTGGGATAATCACTCTCTGACCTTTATAAAGCACGCCGTTTTGCACACTGAGCTCTTCCCTGTATGGCCAGTATTCTCTGACTGCTAAGTTGGTGTCTTCTTTCAGGTTTGGCCAGCCTGTTAGAACTGTGGATTTAAGCGCTTGGAGGTTTTCATCTTTTTCTGTGTGCTGTCTTATTTGAGTAAGGCGCTGATCCGTGACATTGAGATAATCGGCCTGATTCACGTGTTCGAGATCGAACTGCTCCTGCTGTAGCGCACAGACTGAGTGCCATGCTTCACCTGAACCACTGTTTGTGTCCGCTGTAGTGGCTCTGCTGAGGGCGTCACTCAAAAACATTTCAGGACCTGGTTTATATACCACTTTGAGGTTGTAATGCTGGAGGGCAAGCAGCATACTCTGAAGACGTTTTGGTGCACAGAGAAGGGATTTACTGAAAATTGAGATAAGAGGTTTGTGATCTGTTTCTGCTATGATTTGATCTCGGCCATATAGGTAGTGGTGGAAACGCTGGCAAGCAAATACAATACTTAGGCATTCCTTCTCTATCTGTGCATAGTTTTGCTCAGCTGAAGTCAATGCTCTCGAAGCAAAAGCAATGGGCTGGCCCCCTTGCATGAGGCAACAGCCAAGACCGTGTTGGCTTGAATCGCTTTGGATGGCAACAGGTTTAGACACATCATAGTATCGCAAAACTGGAGTTGTGGTGACAAGCTTCTTAATCTCTTGCACAGCAGCTTCATGTTTGGGAAGCCAGTGCCAAGTTACATCCTTGCTCAAGAGTTTCCTTAGGGGCTCACACACTTCTGAAAGATGTGGTAAAAACTTGCTCAGGTACGTGATGAACCCTACAAATCGTTGCACAGCTTTTGCATCTGTTGGAGTTGGCATTTCCATAATTGCCCGCACTTTCTCTGGATCAGCTTTTAAGCCACTGGATGACAAAATGTGTCCATGAAAGCGAACTTCAGGCACTTTAAAGCGCAACTTCTTAACGCTAAGCCTCAGCTTGACCTTTCTGCATCGCTCCATGAAAGCAAGCAGCTTTGCGTCATGGTCTTTATTAGCCTCGACATCCGTATCGCCACAACCTACGATAAGGATGTCATCTGCGACTGGCTCCACACCCTCGAGCCCTGCCAACAACTCATGCTGCTTACGTTGGTACACTTCTGGTGCAACACTAACACCAAAGGGAAGCTTCAGCCACCTCTTCCGCCCCCAGGGTGTCCAAAATGTGGTCATGAAGCTACTTTCCTCATCTAGCTTACACTGGAGAAAGGCATCTCTGGCATCCACTAAGGTAAACAGCCTAGCCTTAGGGAGTTTGTACAGTACATCCTCCAGAGTGGGCATAATATAGTGAGCACGTCGCAGTGCTTGATTCAGAAATTTTGGGTCTATGCACACCCGCAATTTATCAGGCTTCTTCACGATTACCATGTTGCTGATCCAATCAGTCGGTTCAGACACCGTGGCAATATGGCCATCAGCTTCATATTTGTCAAGCTGGGCTTTAACAGCATCCTTCATAGCAACTGGCACATTACGTGGGGAACATTGAACTGGCTGTACTAACCTGTCTAGGTTGAAATGTATAGTGCCTGGGAGGCAGTCAATTGGTCCTGTGAAGACATCAGCATACATTTTAATCAAGCTACTGCAGGTGAGGGGCACAGATGAGGCACTGTCTATGAGGTATAGCTCTGCTGGAATGGTAAAGCACATTAGGCCAAGCCTTTCACACGTTGAGCCTGACAGAAGAGGTTTCTGACTGCCCTCAACGATCTCAAACTCCAAACTATGCTTACAACCACGAATGACACATTCTGTGTCAAAGAGTCCTAAGGAGGTCATTGTTTGACCCGAGTACAGTTTTAACTTGGTATTACTGGGACGTAGTTTAGTTCTTGGTGCTAATCTCATTTTGTCCTTTAAGCACATAACATCACAAGTGGCCCCAGAATCTAATTGACATTGCTGTGGTTTCTTGTGAAGCTGCAGTGTAACAAGCCACTTCTTACCTCTAGCACCCATAGTGCCAATGCGTTCAGTAGAATAAACATCATTATCAGCACAGCTGCCTGCTTGGTTTACCTCTGGTTCAATGGTAAGAAGTTTACCTTCCATTTGTCTTCTCTTGCTTTTCAAGCACACTCTAGCGAAGTGGTTGGCTGTTTGACATAAGTTGCATGTTTTTCCATATGCTGGATAGTGCTCCCTCCCACGTCCATGTGGACTGCCACAATATTTGCATGTTGGTCGATCTGTATCTGGGCCTGAAAACTGACTTGCCTGCTTTGCTGCGGTGATGGGTAGTGGCCTCCTAGTAATTCGCTTTGAGGTGGCATTAACACTATCCATGGAAGGTTTATCCAACTCCATTGACCGAAGTCTCATGTCAGTGAGCTCTGCTGATCGACATGTCTCCACGGCCATGGCCAGGGTGAGATCTCTCTCTCGTAATAACCGTCTGCGGGTTGCTTCATTTGCTATACCTAGCACGATTTTATCGCGAACAAATTCGTCTCTTAATGCTCCATACTCACAGGTGGCGGATTTTTCTTTTAACCGTGTAAGAAAACTGTCAAATGGCTCCCCTTCCTCCTGTTTGCAACTCCCAAAAACATAGCGTTCATAAATCACGTTCTTCGTAGGTTTAAAGTGTCCCTCCAATGCATTTAGAATAGCCGTAACATTGGACTGGTCCGCTGCTGAAAGATTTAGGTTGTGCTTGTAGACATGTCTGCACTCGGCGCCCATGATACTCCGCAACGTGGCCGCTTGAATTGCGGCGTCCTTCCTATTAAGCTCGATAGCAATGGCATAATCTTCAAATTCTGACCTGAAAACATCCCAGTTTGTGCCCAGGTCGCCACTCATTTTCATTGCCGTAGGAGGCGGAATGTGTGTTGCCATATCCGTGGATAAGTCCAGGATGAGCGCGACTACTAACTTGAATTGATTCGCAGCGGCGCAGCCCTTGTCTGTGCTTAGGATGCGAAAGAAAAGCAATGTGTTTTTTAGTCTTCGGAGCCGTGTGGTTAAACTTCTGACACCATGTTTCTCATGTTAATAATGACAGTACTCGAGCAATCAGTTCAAAGCTGGTCGTGTTGTAAACTGCTGTAATGATACACACCATAAGCAAGCCGCATGCTGACTCAGCCTGATGACATCATTATGTGCTGCGCCAGCCCGCTAGCTAACATCCCTTAACAGCTTCTCAAAATGGGGCCATGGACAGGGCCGGATTAAGACGAAATTGGGCCTGATGCTGCAGCGCAAAAAAGGCCTATTTTTTCTCGGCATGGGTGCATGTTCATTCGACACTCACCGTACATGCGCACTCAGACCGACCAAGGAGCCATAATGGCTTGCGACGCAACCAGCCAGCCTTTATTGAACATGAATAATAATAATAACGACGTAGTATCGTAACAACTCGAGGTTAACATCAAACTATGTAACATCAACATTCAATAGCAATTGTCTGAAAAGTGCGCTTAATGCAGAAAAGGCTAAACCAGATTAACTTAACCTAGGCATATTGTCACCCTAACTACTGCGCTAGTGCAGCTTACATATATTGCTGTTTTTCGAGCCTTAGCAAGCTCTTATTCTTCGATCGTGTCAGTGAAGTCAAGGCTGCGCAGCTCATGCTCATAAGCGCCAGCATGCTTAACGTAAAATTGATAGCTTTAACTTGAAATCTTCGGTTAACAATAAACACAATGACGTTATAGTTACGTCACAGCGCAAAGAACAATAGTAACTGTATAATAAGTAACGCTGTGTCTAGGCGTCCGAAAGTCGGACTCCAAATTTCATTCTAAGAATTATTTTGAGGTTAATATAGCAAAGGAAAACTGTTCAGCCTCCGGAAAATTCTCGTCTGTTTTCATCTGGGCCTGTTTCAGGAATAGGCCTAATGCTGCAGCATCAATAGCACCCACCTTAATCCGGCCATGGCCATGAAGGGGCTCGTCTCTAAAAGCGGCGGGTGTAGCAGCAGGCGAGAAGGTCCTGCTACTGCTAGTGATGTGCAATGAACGAACGAGCTCTTCTGTACATGGCATGGACTCTGAACGAACGTACTGGCACAATGACATTAACGCACGAATCTTTTCGAGGCATGCGCAGTGCGTACTACGGTTTATATTACATTCTGTGACAGTCTGGAGCTGTCATCCTAACTTCGCTTACATGGCTTCTGTCTTCAGGAAATAGCCTCTTATCAATAAACACAAAACGACTGACTTGGTAGATGACACCAAACACCTCAGTTTACTCTGACTGAGTGACTGTGACTGTCTCAGTACACTGACTGACTGATTGAACCAGTATGCCGCCTACTGATTTGGAGAACAACTGAAAGTTCGTTCACGACCTGTAACACAGTATAAACCAAAAAGAATCGGTTTGTGTATTGAACGGAGGAACGAACTGCAGACAAGTGACTCGCAGTTAAATGAATCTCAGTTCAGTGATGCTATATAAATGGGAGATTGCATCAGAATGTACCAGATATAAAATAAGGAAATTGCAGGAGATGAATCCAAGACTGAAATCAAATTTATTTAGTCATAAAAGATGTAAGCACTCACATGTTGTGTTTCTTTTTCGACATCTAGGCTATAAAAAAAAAATTGCTTATTTGATTAGGCTCTGGGCTTGTAGACTGCAATAGCCAGATTAAAATGCAACCGGATGGTTCTCCGTTATGTATGAAAAACAAAACTTTATTTTAATAATTTTATTTAAGCTTCTGTATGATATCAGTAAAGCTTGTTGTTTTTGAAGTGAACAAATTAGTGATACAAAGATGCTAATCATTTTGGTGAACTGAATGAAATGACTCATTAAAAAGAATAATTTTGCACATCACCAGTTACTACCCGATCGCCTAAGCATGCATAGTTGTAACTGTACTTACTTTACAGTGCCGTGTCGCTCCCCGATTTGGACCACGCATGTGTGAAAACTACTGTATGTACTCATGGATAAGTTCTCCTGCGAATAAGTTGGGTCTTGATTTTACCATATAATTTCTGGTATTTGGGTGGCATGGTAGCGCAGTGGGTAGCGCTGCTGCTGCCTCGCAGTTGGGAGACCTGGGGACCTGGGTTCGCTTCCCGGGTCCTCCCTTTGTGGAGTTTGCATGTTCTCCCCGTGTCTGCGTGGGTTTCCTCCCACAGTCCAAAGACATGCAGGTTAGGTGGATTGGCGATTCTAAATTGGCCCTAGTGTGTGCTTGGTGTGTTTGTGTGTGTCCTGCGGTGGGTTGGCACCCTGCCCGGGATTGGTTCCTGCCTTGTGCCCTGTGTTGGCCGGGATTGGCTCCAGCAGACCCCTGTGACCCTGTGTTCGGATTCAGTGGGTTGAAAAATGGATGGATGGATGGATGGATGGAATTCTGGTATTTTATAATGTTGGTCATATAAGTCGAATGCGGAAAACTCACGCTATTGGGGTTATGATATGCTAACGCCCACCTGAGAGAGTAACCATGGAGCACACTGCCTTTTTTTTTTTTATTTCTTCTATGTGGGTGCGGCAATGCACTGTATCAGCGTGTGCTCCTAACCTCTGTATCTATTGTGCCTACGTGACCACACGGTAATACCCAAACTATTCCGAAGCAACGTTTGCACTGATTTGTGTTTTTTTTTGTATCTCCCACCCTCATACACCTTTATCGTAAGCACATCCCTTATCTATGATGCAGCGTTTGATCAGAAGAAAATATGAAGCTGGTTTTAACTTAAAAGTCGTTGAAGTAGTGAAAGAAATTGGTAACTGCACTGCTGCAGCAAAATTCGATGTGTCTGAAAAAGAAGCATGTTAATTTTTTTTTTTTTTAGTGTCGCATTTTTGAACGGGGGCGGCATGGTGGCGCAGTTGGTAGCACTGCTGCCTCACAGTTAGGACACCTGGGTTAGCTTCCTGGGTCCTCCTTGCGTGGAGTTTGCATGTTCTTTCCGTGTCTGCGTGGGTTTCCTCCCACAGTGCAAAGACATGCAGGTTAGGTGCATTGGCGATCCTAAATTGTCCCGTGTGTGTGTTTGGTGTGTGGGTGTATGTGCTCTGCGGTGGGCTGACGAGGAGTTAAGAAATTTATTGCGTGACAACATCAATTTTGATGAGCTGTCAATAGATCGTTTTTGATTAGCGAATATTTCATATAAAACAAGTTGGTTTCGCGCTGTCAGTTTATTAAAAATAAAGAAGAAAACATTCTAACGGTTTCCAAAGGTTATGAAATATCTATAAAAATCTTCACTGTAACTGTAGTATGTGAAACAGAACTAGTGCAGCTATAATGAAGGCATTGTTTATTAGTGAGTTAAAATGATAAGGGAATCTTTTATAAAATGTTCTAGAGCAAGGTGGTAAAATACTACTCCCTGAAAGAACTTTTTTCAGTTTTAAAATGGAAGGCAGTTTTGGTATCAATAAAAGAGATCAGAAAAAATAAACTATTTTTCACTTTTGTTATTTGTTTATGGACAAGTGAATTAAATTTAACTGGCGGACAAGCGGATTTTCTAAGTTTACTTGTCCGTGGACAAGTAGAAAAAAATTTGATTTCCACACCCCTGTTTCACCTTTACGCCTTCTGTCCGGGGTTTGTTTCCTGCCTTGCGTCCTGTTTTGGCTGGGATTGGCTCCAGCAGACCCCCGTGACCCTGTAGTTAGGATATAGCGAGTTGGATAATGGATGGATTTTTGAACGGGCATATAAGTCAGGGTGTGATTTTTATGATCGATTTTTCGGGTTTCAAGACCCGACTTATATGTGAGTATATACGGTACATCATTCTTGCTACTCTGCTTTATGGTGATTTACAGAGTATGTGATGATGTCATTACTGAGCCACATTCCACTTCACAGGACGACCCTATCTGAACTGGGCATGCTGATTTACAACTGACAGGACTGAGTTTTTATTTCAGTTCCACATTAGTTGACCATAATGAGAATATTCTGGAAATACTTTGTTGTTCTTCCGAGATTCATGTTAGGTTGTGTCTTTAGTGCTGGATTAAGCATGTTATTTTTCTCATTTTCATTACACAATGAAACAGATTTTCATGTTTCCAGTCACATAATGAGCTATAGGAACAAAGCTCGCCAGTACTATCCACTTATTTCTTCCAAGAAAACATCAAGTCGAGTTTTGAAAGACCCTAACGTCTTACTGTCTACCACACTACTTGGTAGCTTATTCCAAGTTTCTATCGTTCTTTGTGTAAAGAAAAACTTCCTAATGTTTGTGCGAAATTTACCCTTAACAAGTTTCCAACAGTGTCCCCGTGTTCTTGATGAACTCATTTTAAAGACCCAGTCTCGATCCACTGCACTAATTCCCTTCATAATTTTAAACACTTCAATCATGTCACCTCTTAATCTTCATTTGCTTAAACTGTAAAGGCTCAGCTCTTTAATCTTTCCTCATAATTCAACCCCTGTAGCCCTGGAGTCAGCCTAGTCGCTCTTCTCTGGACCTTTTCTAGTGCTGCTATGTCCTTTTTGTAGCCTGGAGACCAAAACTGCACACAGTACTCAAGATGAGACCTCACCAGTGCATTATAAAGGTTGAGCAGAACCTCCTTGGACTTGTACTCTACACATCGTGCTATATATCCTAACATTCTGTTAGCCTTCTTAATGGCTTCTGAACACTGTCGGGAAGTCGATAGCTTAGAGTCCACTATGACTCCTAAATCCTTCTCATAAGGTGTACTCTCGATTTTCTGACCGCCCATTGTGTATTCAAACCTAACATTTTTACTTCCAATGTGTAATACTTTACATTTACTGACATTAAATTTCATCTGCCACAAATCTGCCCAAGCCTGTATGCTATCCAAGTCCTTCTGTAATGATATAACAGATTCCAAATTATCTGCTAATCCACCTATCTTGGTACCATCTGCAAACTTAACCAGCTTGTTACTTATATTCCTATCTAAATCATTTATATATATTAAAAATAGTAGCGGCACTAGCACTGACCCCTGTGGAACACCACTCTTAACATCGGCCAGTTCTGATGAGGTTCCTCGCACCATCACCCTCTTCTTCCTTTGTCTGAGTCAATTCTGCACCCATCTACAAACATCACCCTGAACTCCCACCTCTTTTAATTTGATGCCCAGCCTCTCATGTGGCACCTTATCAAATGCTTTCTGAAAGTCCAGATAAATAATATCATCTGCTCCACTTTGATCGTATCCTTTTGTTGCCTCCTCATAGAATTCCAGCATGTTAGTAAAACACGACCTCCCTCTTCTGAGCCCATGCTGACTGTTCCTAATAACTCCTGTCCTTGCCAGGTGTTGCTCGATCTTATCCTTAATAATTCCTTCCATTAATTTTCCTGTGATGCATGTTAAGCTTACTGGCCTATAGTTGCTTGGATCTGCCCTGTCACCCTTTTTATATAATGGGATGGTATTTGCCATTTTCCAGTCCTTCGGAATCTCTCCAGTGCACAGTGACTTCCTAAAAATATGCGTCAAGGGTTTATATATGTACTCACTAGCCTCCTTAAGAACACGAGGATAAATATTATCTGGTCCTGGTGATTTGTTCGATTTCAGCTTAAGATATGAAGAGGTAGGGGAAGTGATGCTGAAGGTGGTAGGGATGAGAACGACGCCCATACACATGCGCCGCACAGCCACCGCCGAGAGTTGATTCTACAATAAAATTAAAAATGAAAAGAGGAATAACCTTGGAGGTCAATCATCACCCTGAAAGCGTACAGTAGATGTCACGTAGTATATGTGTACCAAATTTCAGGTCAATAGGTCAAACGGTTTGCGAGCGACAGGTGATTTAAAATCCTAGACAGACAAACAGACAGCCGCGGTACAGTATCAAATAAGAAGATAGTAATAATAATAGCAGCTCACTACTCAAAATGCAGACTGCCTGGAGACTCGAACCTGGAACTTTTTGGTTGTAAGGCAGCAGTTCTTACCTCTGCTCCATCCAAGAATACATACTCAACTTTCTGTTGATTGACATTTGAGCTTGGGTTTTGAACTCACTGACAGCAACATGTAAATTGAATGATTTTTTTCCTTTGGTTATATTCTTGAATAAAAGCACACGTTTATTTGATATTTAGAATAAAGTCTTCTTCACACATTATACACTTAATGTCATTATTAGTATAACATGGAAAAAGTTTCTGTTTTAGTAATGTGTTCATTATTTCTTACCTTGCATTTTGTGTCATCTTACACTTAAACAGATCTTTGTAGACATGGGACACACATGAAATGTATGTATTCCAAAAAACAATATATTATTTACCCAATACAACTCCAGGCATCTCACCCCACGATAGAGACTTGAGCTGGGATGGTATAACAGGCTGTTTGCTGCTTGTGCTGATCGACAGATTTGCAAAACAAAAGACGCTAGTGAGGAGAGGTGTGAAGGAATTTAACGTGGCCCGGGATTACGAGTTTTTAGGCTTCAGGGATTCTAGTGCTAAACTGGAAATGTGCTTGAGTTATTTTTGACAGCATTTTGAACTAATTATGCCTCTTTTATTTTGATAGATAAAAAGAAACCTCCATCCAGTTCACATGGCCATACCAGGAGGTGCCTGACATCCAGGCCTGGGCTGTCTATGTGATGACGAAATTTTAGAAGAGAGCAGCATATATTTGTGGGTAGGGAAGAGTTTCACACAGAACATGGAGTTAGCCAAAGAGGGTGGCATGGATGAAAGATTGGAGCCTATTAAACAAGAGGACCGTG